>NC_056731.1:1581801943-1582101943 GCF_019279795.1 Protopterus annectens | reverse complement strand
TTTATAGAAAAACAGCACTGAGCAAGCTCTATGGATGGCATCCACTGGCAAGTTTTATAAAAAACAGCACTGGACAAGATCTGTGGATGGCATGCAGTGGCAAGTTTTATATAAAAATAGCACTAAGCAAGATCTATGGATGGCATCCACTGGCAAGTTTTTTTTAAAAAAACAGCACTGTGCAAGATCTGTGGATGGCATGCACTGGCAAGTGTTATAGAAAAAACAGCACTGTGCAAGATCTATGAATGGCATCTACCAGCAAGTTTTATAAAAAAAAAAACAGCACTGGGCAAGATATGTGGATGGCATCCAGTGGCAAGTTTTATAGAAATACAGCATTGTGCAAAATCTGTGGATGGCATGTACTGGCAAGTTTTATATGTAGGTAATCTAAGTTGTATTTACAGTACATAGCCGGTGCTCTGTCTATCCTCATCCTCCCATTAGGCTAGAAGGTTGGAAAACTGATGCATCATGTCACTGTAATGGTGATGGCACTGTTCCCCAGTGGAGTCTTTGTCAGAACGTTGACTTGCCAAAAAGTTGAAGTTCATAACATCGGACCCACATTTTTGAAAAATCAGAATGCTGATGTCTGAGAAAGCTGAACACTGTAACATTGCCTATTGCAAGTACGTAGTTATGCAACATTGCGGTACAGCAAGGATTGTGGTTTTGCCCATTCTGTAGTGTAATGTCATATCTGGTACAATTAGTAGGGGGGTGTGGGGGTCACAGAGGTGTTTGTCTACATGCAAAAACATCTGTTTGCGATGTTCTGATTTTTGGCTGTCTGTCATTTCAACGTTCTGGTGTTTTGATAATATGGGTTTGATGTTATGAATGTCGACATTTTGACAAGTCGACATTCTAACATAGATCCTCTCCACTATGTGGGGATACCAGTGTCATGGGTGAAGCCTGGATCAAATTACTATTCCAGGTCTCAGTCTTATACCGAGGCCCTTGATAGCCATCCTCCAAGAGCCTTTGGTTGTAATCTTTATGGAGCAAGTGGAGAAAGATTTTAGTCTCCTCATATGCAACTATTTTGCTCAATGTTTTCTGGAATTCATAAATTCCAACGCCTTGGATCAACTTATCCACACCCCCACCAGGGGCAGCAATATCCTAGACCTGGTCATTACCAACATGGGTGACTGGTGTTCCACACCAGAGGTCAATTTCTTGTTGGTCAGATCCAACCATAAGCTAATCACACTAGACATCCACATCCCATCCCCACCTTCCATTAGGGAAACCACGGTAAAAAAATTGCTCCAAAGCCAACTTCACACTTCATAAGACAGAAGTGGCAAACTTCATGACACCCTTGCAGATGGACAATAGAGGTATGACTGCTGATTCCTACACAAATGCACTTTAAAGGCACTTACATGAGTGCATGGATCGTGCTATCCCTAACAGAACCAAGATGCTATCCCCCAAACAAATGATGCCAATCTGGTGGTCCCCTGCCATAAACAAACTCTACAAAAGAAGAAAGAAACTACTGCAAAAAAGAGTGAAATCCCATGATTGGAGGAGCTCCCTGGTCAGCCTCAGTAAGAAGATGAGATCCCTCATAAAATCCTCCAAAGTTAGTTACGAAACCAAAATCACCACTGTTTCTAAAGACAACCGCAAAGCACTCTATAGCTATGTCAAGAATCTCAATGGCAACACTCAGATCTGTTCTGAGTTACACCACAATGGCACTAAATATACAAAACCAACTGATATTGCCAACATCTTGGTTGATAGGTTCAGTGCTAACTTTACCCCCCTCTCACCCCCTAAAGGACCCATCTCTATACCGGAAGAATGTTAAGTTCCTATAATCACGGCTGCCGAGGTAAAAACCACAATCTCCAAAGCCAAGAACACAGCATCCATGGGACCTGACAACATCCCAGGCTGCATTCTACATGAACTACAGAACGAACTGGCACCCCACCTAAGTACCATGTTCAATCATAGCCTCACCTCAGACTTTGTGCTCACTGAATGGCTCACAGAGATGGTTATCCCACTGCACAAAGGGGGATCCACCATGGACCCCAGGAACTACCGCTCCATTAGCCTTACGAGCCTGGTCTGCAAGGCCATGGAACGTATCATCAAGGAACTTATAAACAAAGACATTGGTAATCTCCAAACTCTGGACCCCACCCAGTTCGGGTTTGTAAAAGGCAAATCATGTCTCCTAAACCTGATAGACTTCTTTGAAGCAGTCACCAAAGCCATAGATGAGGTTAAGGTGGTTCACACAGCCTATCTAGATCTCGCCAAGGCTTTCGACACCATCCTTCACTATGGAATTATAGATAAACTCACTAAACTAGGTATAAATCCCTATGTCACAAGATGGATTGCCAACTGGCTCACTGACAGAACCCACACTGTGAAAGTAATAGACTCCAAATCCGTCTTCAGACCAGTGACAAGTGGAGTACCACAGGGTTCAGTCCTGGGTCCTCTCCTGTTTGGTATCTACTTCTCTGAAGTACAGGCTAACACAGAAGGTCTTTGGCTAATGAAGTTCGCAGATGACTGCAAACTAGGAGCCATAATCAAAACTCCTAACAATGTGAACATTCTACAAAAGGGCCTCACTGAGACAGATGCCTGGTGTCAAAGCCATGGCCTCAAGCTCAATGGCAAAAAGTGCATTGTCATCCCTTTTGGTAAAAACTCTGTACCCATGAACTACTGCACAGACGGTAGTCTACTTAACACCGAAAGTGTGATAAGAGACCTTGGGACACGGGTGGACAATAGTCTGTCCTTTGATAATCACATCGCCACAGTAGTCAAGAAATCCTTCTACACCTCATCACAAAAGGTTTCTCATCCAGGAAAAAAGAGGCCCTTGTTCCCCTCTACTCATCACTCATTAGACCCATTATAGAGTACAACGCCACTTTTGGTATGTACCTCACAAGACATCTACAACAACTGAAAAGGCCGCAGAAATACCTCACAAAGAGAATTACTGACCTCAAACAGATGCCCTACACAGACCGTCTCAAAAAACTCCAGCGTTACTCCATTACATATTGCCTACTCAGTGAAGATCTCTGCCTAACATACAAAGCTATGTCAAACCCAGAGCTGTTGGACATGCTCCACTTAAAGAAATCCCAATCCCTCCGAGCTACATGCTTTAGGGACCTAAACCTTGTCACCACAATAAACAGAACATGCTGGAGGGATAGATTCCTGTCCCAGAGACTTCCCATACTCTGGAACAAACTACCTATCTATATCAAACAAAGCTCTTTATTAGCACTCTTCAAGAAAAATCTTGATGATTGGATGGGAAATAGAAAATTCACCCTGGGGATCACTTCTGTAGCTGCTCGACAGGGGCACAGGTAAATAATTTTCTTGGGTGGCGAAAGCCAGAGTACCTTTTTGGCTAGGCTTATATAGGTCCTAGGGCCTAGGTCTCACCTATTGTGTCAGTGGCCATATGTGAGCGTATGTGCAGGGCCATTGTAGAGGCACAGACTAGTATCACCATAGCCATGGTGGAGTTAGTAAGGGTAATGCAGGGTGTGTAAGGTGACCTATAGGAGTGCATATTCCATATGTGTTATAGTTTTGATACATTCTGTCACATATTGAAACATTCCACATCCTCACAAGCTTACCTGCTCGAGGTGAGGCACCATCCATGAAGCCGTTCTACTGCTACCTCCACAAATGGTAGCTGTCATGGGCATGGATGACCTAGTCTGTGTTCCCATAGCATTAGCACTTCCATGGCTACATCTCTTTTGAAAGTGTCCATACTTAGGAGAAGACATCTCTGTGGTCATGGCCGTAGCAGCAGTTGCACATCTCACAGAAGACAGTGTTCATAGTCATACAGCATGCCAACATCTAGCCAGTGTCATGGTACAGCCAGTGCAATTCCTGGTCGCTGTCATGGGCAGGTGCATGCACAGTATGCTCAAACCTCTACCATGCATGCCCTACATCTGTCTGGTAGATATAGCTTCAGTGCTGCAGCTACTGCTGAGGCTGTGTCACAGCAGGCACACACTCGCACCATCACAGCCCGCATAGTAGATCACACACACACACACACACACACACACACACACACACACACACACACACACACACACACACACACACACACACACGCATACAGACTTTTTCTGACAGTGACCTTTCACAAAACCTTTTATGTTAAGTGGCCCCCCAACACACACACTCACACACACACACACACACACACACACACACACACACACACACACACACACACACTCTTTCTCACTGAAAGCCCATACGCACACAACATCACTGTTTATTTTAATAGTCCTCAGTATTCACACATCTCCCTGTGAAAGACATCCACGAATGTGCTCCCTTGATCATCTGTGCAAATGATGTTTGTGTGCCCTGTGCTTTGTGCATTGCCACTTGAGTTGACAATGTCTGATGCACCCCATGGCCAGCTTACACAAGGGTAAACACAGCCTGATGTTGGCCTTTCATACATCAGTTTTACTGTAGGGTATCTGCTTTACTCTGGTGTACTATGTTCTAAAGCTATGTGCAAGGCACTGCATCTTTGCCAGTGCCAAGGCAAACTGCACTCATGTCTGTCTGACATGATGCTGCAGGGTCCTCCAGCACCTCCATATCTGACGCATCCTCCACAGCCTGGTATGCTGAGTGCTGCTGCTCTTGCAAGTGCTCACTGTTGTAACTGCCTTCTAAGTATGGTATTGGTTACATTGCATACTTTAAAAATATTTTTGCATATGTGCCAGCGTCATTCTGCAGGGTACCATTGGATGAATCCAGACAGCAAAGTTTGCCTATAGCAGCCCAAACTCATGTTCAGTAATATTCACTGTTTGTTAGTGGACATGGTTGTACATTTGGTCTGTTTCATTTTGTGGATTTCTGATGGGTGTCATCAGCCAGGGTTCCAGGGCATATCTGGCACCACTAACATGTTGCCCCTGGAGCAAGTCATCCCTTCCAAAACATTGGTACAGGTCCCAGGTGTGCCATACATGGGAGTTGTGATAAGTACCTGGGTGGCCTGCAGGCACATTGTGGATTATACCCTGAGCATTACACGCCACCTGACTGTTGATGGAGTGATACCCTTTGTAGTTCATACACCTCCTCCACAGTTCACCAGGTGAGACCTTTATTTCAATGTGGGTACAGTCTATGGTCTCCCCTCCCTCAGGAAATTCAGATATATCACTATATCACAGCATTCCCACATGGTGTTCCACTCTCCTCTGTGATGTGACAGAGCCTCATATGCTCCCCCCATGTGCTGAAGCATAGCATTGAAAAACTGATTTGCCTGAGATATGCCCGATGTGTCCCAAGAAGGTTGCTGAAAGTATCATTTAGATAGATACTCCGTAACTTCCACAGTACTGCACATAAGTCCGACATATGTCTACAAAATCTTGCATGACGTCCCTATCCACATGGTACCAGTCTACAAAGTTAATATCTTGGAGTTCATGAATTCTTAAGTGCAGTCAAATGACACAGCATTTCTGGGGGTAATAATGCACACCACTGTGTAATGACAATAAGAAATTTTTGCACGTAAACATTTATAATGTTGCGGCAACCCCTAGCAATGTTTAACAATTCCTTTAGCATGATGAGCAGTTCCAAGGTGCAGCTTTTATGTGTTTATGAATCCCTCCATCATCTTGCTTTGCCTCATTTGCATACACCAAGGCATTCATTTTAATAACGTTGCTTATTACCATGTCATTATATGGCCATTAACATTTACTGCAACTAACGTGCTGTTAGGCATTCAACCTTAAAGGTATGTGTGCCTCTAAATCACGCAGACCCTGCATGTGGCCAGACATTGCACAGTTTCATTCATTGCAATGTGGAAAAGTTTTTTTTTTAATCTGGCCTTTCTAACACTGTGATGTAAGTTATTTTATTTTACAGATAGTAGTAAAGCAGTGGTACATTCTTCTGGTAGCATAACTGTAGGTATT
The DNA here is from genome assembly GCF_019279795.1 of Protopterus annectens. Taxonomy (NCBI): domain Eukaryota; kingdom Metazoa; phylum Chordata; order Ceratodontiformes; family Protopteridae; genus Protopterus; species Protopterus annectens. The sequence continues at coordinate 1,582,095,926 of NC_056731.1, read as the reverse complement.
CATTTCACAATATATTATAAACATTAGCTTTGAAATGCATCACACTTCCCATGGCTTCTGCAAGAATTCAGTGTTTGTGAAACACAATATCTATCATTTTTCTGTGTGTTGTGTAATTTCACTACATATTTTTTAAATATTTATTATTACATTTTCACAAGGGAGTAACAGAATATTTATAATTTTAATGACCTTTGTTCTTATTAGCTAGTTTTTAGTTAGTTTTAGTTTCTGTTTCCTTAAGTTGTCAGTAATTTGTCTTCTGAAATTAGCAGCACAGGAACTTGAAAGGTCACAGATTCACTGAAGGGAAAACACTTGTTGAAGTCAGATTACGTTTGAGTTATCATTCCCTTGTTACATGCTAAAATGATGAACTGTTTATTTTTGTTGGTATTTGATTTTGTGCTAGTAAATCAAGGATATCACGCCACATGTTTTAGTGCCGGTAGCATGCAGTTAATATCTGAAGATTACTACAGGTCCTTAAGGTGATTTTGAATGATGAATGCAAGACTTTTCTTTGTGCTTGAAATAGACAGTGTCAGTGCCATCATTTAAGAGTATATAAGATGAATGTTCTGAAAGTCTGTTTCAAAATCACTATGTAAGTTATGGCTCTACATTTATCTGAGTGAACCTTTACTTGTAACTGCAGCATTCATCTTTATTCTAGGCCTGCACTTTCACCATGGCATCCATAACACTGTGTCATGTACTAGCCTACTTATGTTATACAGTTATGCATCAAAAGATCATTGTGAACTCAAATTTCAGAACAAAAAAGTGTCAAGTAGCAAGACTCTTATGATGGTGGATTCACTATGAATAATCAAATGTGTATTGACAAGTGATTACTTGAAACTAAAAGGTCTAAAATCTTGTGAAGCAGGTCAGAAGCTCAAAACTGTGACAATACCAAAGTTGCAAAAAATATATTTTACAGAACCCCCCCCCCCCCCACACACACACACATACACCTGCAACCCTGGTGTTGGGCAAAGCCTTCACACTCCAAACTATATCTAACGGGAGAACCTCTTGCTGTGAGGTAACAACGCTACCACCGTACAACCGTGGCATATATATATATATATATATATATATATATATATATATATATATATATATATATAAATGACTCCAAGTTCACAAAATTTAAGATAAAAGGGAGAAAGTAGAAAAAAATCAATAAACTTAAACTTCCCCCACCTCTTCTAGACAGTAACCTGTAAATAGAGATATGATCTGCAACCTAGTCATTGCAAAAGTATTGGAAAATTTAACAACAGGAAGCAGATGATATGGCTTCATCCTTTCAATATTTGCAAAGTGAGACACAACAAAGTATATGTATCTACCTTAAGATGAATAGTCTGGACATTTGTCCATCCATCCATCTGTCCTTCCATCCATCCACAACCCCCGCATTTCCTTTTTTGCACATGAGGTTGGAAATTATTGATAATTACCTACATTATGAGGCTGCATTTCATTTGGTAAATGTTTGTTTTTGACAACAGTGACTGGATCTGCATATTTATATATAATTTATAGAAGTCATTTTTACAAAATATGAAATTCATTGCACAATTATGATCTAAAAGGAGATTTTGCACAATCATTGTGAAATCACATTCTAGACTGAATGTTGCAGTAGTATATTGTCACTCATGAGTAAGGCTATTTAATACCTACTTTGAAATTCTAAGCCAAAATTTGTGGTAACTGCCAAAGTAATGACTGTTTATGTAACCTGGAAAGCTTTGCTTGTAGCTTTAGGAATTACTGACTTCACACATGGTAACAGATATAGTCTCTGTGATGTAATAAATAAGAGGTATACTGGTTAGATTTTTGAACACTCTTTGTGCATAAGCCAGGATTCATTGTACATTGCTAAAACATACAAATTATAGCCTACATGTGAATATCCATCTTACCTGTACACATTTTAACTGTCATCCAAGAATGCCATCCCTGATACACAAAAGGTGCAATATTTCATTTGTGCCATGGAGATGCTGCGCTCACTCCTAAATGATCCCAACTTGGTCTCAATACCCCTGGCCTTTTAAGCTGGAAAAAGTTAGAATGGAAGGTAACATCAGTGTAACACTGCTCTTCATATGGGATATGACAACAGAAGTGGGTGAGAAGTAAAAGGTATGCAAAGGTAAGGAGGATGCACTAATACTGGCTCTTGTCTGTTTAGTTTAGTTTGTGGCATGGGCCCTCTGTTTGAGTCATTAGCAATTTCCTCTCCATAGAGGAAATATATAAACATCAGTAGATGTATTTTATGGTGTGTGTGTGTGTGTGTGTGTGTGTGTGTGTGTGTGTGTGTGTGTGTGTGTGTGTGTGTGTGTGTGTGTATGTGTGTACGTGTTTGTGTACTGTGATTAGATGTGGTGTGCACCTTTAAAATACACATCTGCTACAAATCCTGTCCCTGTTACACTTGTTACAGTTCATGGGTATCTAAGTAAACTTCTCTTGCCCAGAGTTACTATATCACATTTAAATTATTCAGAGCATACAATAATAGGGATAGATTGAAGGTATAAGTGAAATCTTCCAACCATCATACACAGTTACTTCAATATGGAAGCTGAGAAATCATTGTACAGGGAAATGATGCTTTATTACTATATTCAGAGTATACAATAAGCAAAGTTCAGAAAATTACTTTGTCAGCTTCAGAATAAGACTCAGTTCCCTGATGTACCTTTCCTCATCTATGTTATCCAAAGCTTTACAGTTACTTATTCCTATTTCAGCCTGCATTCAGTCCTAGTCACTACTACACAGTACAAAAAGTATGTGTTAAACTGGCCCTGCCTAATGCACAAGCATATAATAGGCTCTTAGAGCTTTCATCTGGAGTGCCTCTTTGTGATGGAGTTACATTGTCTCTGAACTTGAGGTGCTCATTTAGTTTTCCCACTGGTATAACACTGTACTCCTTTTAAAAGCATGTTTTAAGGCCATGGCATTTTAGCATGCAATCTCAAAAGTAAAGTGTTTATTCTGACCACCGAGTACTGCCCTGCTCACCTAGAATTTACCGTGCAATGACCTGTAAAAAAAATGAAGGACAGTATCTATTTTTATAAAATCAGAAGAACCTGATTTAATTAAAGAAGACCACTTTAAATGAAGGAGTACCATGGCTACACTTAAAGACAAATCTTGACAGTTGTGTGAACATTCATAAATTCTTATCAGGCCTGTCTTGTGAATTCTACCTAGAGACAAGTGAAAACTCCTGCTTGTTGGGTGTACTGGATAGGCTATTCATGGTCTGCAGATTGACTGCTTAGTATCTACAAACCTATGAACCTAAACTTTAACAGTACCACATGCTGCACAAATCCTGTAAGTTATAATAAGCAATCATAGTCTCATCTCTCATTTGCTTCATCCTTTGAGTAAAATTTAGATTTGTTAATTATGGGCTTTATTCTTGTACTATAGTTGTCTACCTCTAAGAGGAAATTCAAATGATCAGTTACACTGCTTGGGATAACAGATTTGTTCATCCTAGACACATGTACATTTGGTAATTACAGCTCTTTCTCACCACACCACAGAAAAAATGTACCAGAAATATCCATAAAAGCCATAGTGTTTTACTCAGCTGGATCTTTGCAGTAGAATAAATAAAAGTAATTTTGTTATGCCTGTATTGCTAGTCCATTTTCTCTACTATAGAAAATATTTCTTTGCTGAATAACCTTACTGATGCATTTGTCAAAAGGCCATAGTGTATAAGACAAAAATGAATTGTGAACTGAGGTGGGACATGTTTATAGAAGCTTGTCTGGGCATCTTAAGTTCTAACTTGGGCTAAGAATCAAAGAAATAGTCTGACATATGAGCCTAACCATGTAATAAGGCATAACGGAGTAAGAATAATATAGCATTAACATACTGCTAGGAATGCAAACCTGTTACTATAGTCTGCCCGTCAGCTTCAGTCTCTGACTCTCTGATTATATTATCCCTTTAAGACAGAAAGAACAACAATAAAAAGTTTATTCATCCTGAAATTGGAAATGGTCTTTATACACATACATTTAAGATTGGTTTGGTCACATCTGAAATTCTCCTGTAGTTGTTGCCCATTGCATTGTTTCTTGGACACTAGAACTTTATTTTATATGTTGACTTATTTGTTAATTGAGGTACTTAATTAACTGTTATGCTTTTAGTTTTGCATTCATAAAACATTCCAGTCTGTCTAATGGTGTATTTCTAATGGAGCTACACAACAACTATTGAAATATGTAGGAGTGAAATGAGAGTAGTGTTTTTTTTAATCAACTCCCATGTCTGCTCAAAGAATAAACATTTATTTCAGTAAGGACTTTGAATTGTGTGGAAAAGGAAAATTTTCATTGCCCCAAGTGTTTTGCAATTTTTTTTTAGGAAGTATATTTAGAGAAGTGGGATGTAGGTGTCAGGGGGAACAGTCCGCATGAACTTCTACTACAAAATGTTGACTTCTACTATACTGAGGTGCTGAAATGCTGAAAACTAATGTCAGAAACACATGCACTTCCTCATGTGGGGGGGGGGCAAGACCCAACCCCCCCAGACCTATACATGCCAACTATAAAACAAAAAAAATGGCCAAAAAGACCACTGCAACTAAATAAAAACCAAACAAATGTACCGAAACCAGGCCTGTTGCTGTTACTGGCTTTGGTACATTTGTTTGTTTTTTATATATGCCAACTCCATGGTTGCACCAAATCAAAGAAAGGAGAAATCTCCCAAAACAAGTGAATAATATCCAATGCACTTTCTAAGTGTGCACTGGTAATGATCTCCTATGGAAACCAGCAACTGACATTGTACTCTTTAGCTTTTATTTCCTAGGGCTACTGGTGCTTCATATATTTCACCTCAACCACCTGTAGAGGAGACCCCCAATGGGAGTGAGCAAGATGGTTTATCCCCTGCAGAATTTTTTTTGCAATACTGCTAAAATCAACAATGTATTTTCTCTGCTTGACAGTTTTGACAGTGTGATGTTCAACTGTAGCTCCTTTGTGCTGCTTATATATTTTTCAGGTAGAACTTTTTTAGCTTCAAGAAAACTCACACACACACACACACACACACACACACACACACACACACACACACACACACACACACACACACACTATACCAACTTCTTGTACTGTTGGTGGCAGAGACCACTTCTGTTAGGATGGCCATATGGGAATGAATTGTTAAAGTTATTTGCAGGTACAGATCATGTACCATATTCATGATTATGGCAATATACTGATTAAAAAGCAAAAAAAAAAAATCTGTTTTCTGAACTGCATTTGGGACTATAATGTCAATGAATTGTCAGACTTTCCAGTTGTAGGCAAGCAACATGTAAAACCTTTCACTGGTTGAATGTTAGGATCAAATCTTAGCTACTATAGCAGAATACGTTATTTTTAATATAATTATCTACTCCATTTACATTAAGATGACAAGAATAAATGAATGTGTGTACATGGGGTGGGCTGCAGAGTGCTTAAAGACTTTAGTTGCCTGAAAATAGGAAAAAATAAGTGATCGAGTAATACTCTTTAATATTCACCTGCTTTGAAAGAATTTAAAGTAACACTAAAAGGAAATCTTAAAAATGAAGCCACATCCAAGTGTTTTAGGGACAATGGTTAAACTGCCACCACTAAGCCGTGAATAATATCTCCACATTAAAATCAATATGCAAATACTGTACATAATTTTCTTTTTCTTCTGATTATATATTGTTGATTTTTTAATGCTTTGGTTCAATATCTCTTTAATGTTGCATGCAATTATATAATCATCTGTTTAATGTATAATGTATGTTCGACTTACCAGTATTTGTTTTGTTTTATGCTCTGTTCATTGAGCCTGGAATGTGGCTAAAAAGGGTCAACAGATCAGCCCACCTATCTGGTTAACAAATAATCCAAATATGAAATAGTAAATAAATACAAAAGTGCTAGGATAGCATAAATCAGTTTATGTAGATGAACTGTTGAATTGTAATAGATATTACAATGTTTTACTGAACAGCCGCGGTAGTGCAGCGGTAGCGTTGTTGCCTCACAGCAAGAGGTTTTCCAGTTTGGTTCTTGGCTGGAGTGTGGGGAGTGCCTTCTGTGTGGAGTCTGCATGTCCTCCCCGCGGTTGGGTGGGCGTTCGAAAGACATGCGTAAATGGGCGTGCCTTCGCTGAAGGTTGAACATCGAGCTGGCACCTCAGCGTTCGTGAAAATCTACTGACAATCATTAGCAGACCAGAGTTCTGCTGTGGCGACCCCTAATCAGGAAAAGCCAAAAGACAACAACAACAACATTAAAACGTTTTACTGAAACAGAAAAGACTGTACTAGTGAGTTTGTCCAATGTCATGACTGCAGGAAGTTAAAACAAGACACTGCAGTGTGAAGAATAAACCCACAGAAATGAAACAACTTGGAAGTCATTTGAAGAAGCGTACAGTGGATGTCATGAAGTGAAAAATTGATCTCAGAGGAAATGTAGGATGTATGATTGGTTAAAATTTGACTTTCATTGCACCAACAGCAAATGTATATTTAAGAGCATTTTAATGTCTAAGCAGATAACTTGGAAAAGAATGCTTTCATGTTTGGGACAAAAATTCTAAAATTACATGATAAATTATGCATAATTCCTTTGCTAGATGGGGCTACTCTCTATTACTGATAATAAAGCAAAATTATTAATGTGTTCACATGTAATGTTGTCTTTCTGGTGCTCTCTAAAAACCCTGGTCCTAGTTAATCCTTAGACACCCATAAAGCAGTCATTTTACCAACTTTTTAACCATGAATATTACTATGAGGGCACACAAGACAGTCAGCTGGATGCATCCAAACTACTTATGATTTTGCAGAGGATTGCTTGATGGTGCAGATCATGTGACATAGTAGATGAAGAAGCATTATTGGTACTTAGATATTTGAAAAGATACTCAGTGTACACATGAGTAACAATCCTCTTCTTTAGATTTTATTGTGTGAATTTACACCTTCTATACTATATATGATATATGGCATATGACTGAAACCTACAGTGTCAAGAAAAAGGTAACAACATTTTACTGCATATAAGCAGCAGGTGTAACAATCAGTCTTTGCTATGATGTGAAACAACACAACATGTTTAAAGATCATGCCATCTTGTTTCAGATCTCACAAATTTTCTATACATCATTCTTCTAATGTTACATTTAGCAGGTAAAGTCGTATCTTGCTGAGATATCTTTTTGCTTGGAACATGTCAGGTTCTGACAAATTCTGATAATGTATGTCTTAGTAAGAGCAGTCTTGAAAAGCACGTACGTACTCCTTATCTGGTACTAGTACCATCTCCTGGAATTCTTCTTTCAAATTAGGTGTACTGAATGAGCTATCATTGTTCTTCATGATGTTATTTCTGTTTAGTATAGGTACTGCTTGCTTCTTTTCAGTCAGTGATCTTCTCTTGCATAGCAATATAATCTCTAGCAGTTGCAGCTATTCTGAATACTACAGCTTCTTGCTGTATGTTTATCTTCTGGATTTTGTATTGTCGCTGTAATTTAGAAGTAAAGAAGCTTCACCTGTTGCTGTTTTTATAGTAAACATTTTGTTTTTTCTGCATTTCCTGTCAGACATTCTTTGAATATGGAGCTAGACTTGATGGCACTCATATCTGTATGGCTGAACTAGGTATATACAGATTTATTAATGTTTAAGTTTGTGGTAGTTGTAGGAAGGAGAGGTCAGTGCAATGGTAAGTTTTGTAGCTGGCATTCTTTATGCTTTTGATATATATATATATATGTATGTGTGTGTGTTTGTATATATATATATATATATATATATATATATATATATATATAATATGACCAATTTGGATTGGTTCTTTGGGCTCATCTAGAATTTCAGAATTGACTGTTTCTGAGTGGAAACTGAATTGCAATATTTTGCAGTGTATCTACATAATTGGTGAAGTGACATCCATTTGAGTTCTGATTGACACTTTGTTTTAGCTGAGTAGGGAAAACCTGTGAGACAGCACTGTTATACTATTTAAACAAATTTAAAATCCTCCCTATTGATAATATAACCAGTCACTTATCATAGTAAACTGTTAGGGGTGATAGTGGATGATAATCTTACATTCAACCGGTATATACAAAATTGCATAAGAAAAACTCATAAAAAAACTAGGGATGCTTTACAGAGCCAAAAACGTTCTCACCAACGCAACTAAAACTACACTTGCCACTACTTATCTCCTCCCCAGTCTTCAGTATGGTGCTCCCATCCTTACTAACATCCAGCCATCACAAACATTTTAATTTGAACAATGCTATAACAAAGTTGCTAAATTTATAGCACATACCCCTTTCAGAACCCACCACCACATTGAAAGGTCTTAATTGGTTAAAACTACTGCATCAACTAACATATACACAACTTCTTACCACCTGTAAAAATTTCCAGCATCCATCTGCCTGTCCAGCACTAAAACATGTTCTATACAACTATGTTCCCAGTTGGTCATTGCGATCCAGTGACCAAAAACTCCTGTCTGTTTACAAACTTAGCAAATCTGCTGGCCATTGTCTGTACTTGTAGAAGGTTGCTAAGGCCTGGAACTCCTTAACTGTATCCAGCAGGTCTATACCCTCCCTCCCATCTTTCAACACCATCTGAAAGACTTCCTAGCTAAAATCTGGCTCTGTTCTTGCTCAAAACTAGGATAAACTATATCCCTGAATGTGAACAAGTTCCTTTTCATTATTTATACCTCCTTACTTTCCATTCCTCACATACTCCCTTACTGCTATCTAATTCTCTTCTCTGGCTTTCTCTCTAAATATACCATAAGCCTGTTTTTCCCTCACTTCATATTGAAATTGCTATTTGTATTAGACTAACTTAACTTTAATTTCTATAGAAACTGTCTAAAATTTCTCTAAGTATGAAATTTCCTATCCCGTCTCCATAATCATAAACCGTACCTTGTCAGAAGCCTTCATCCCCTCCATATGGAAAATGTCCCACATTATTCCTCTCCATAAAGGTGGTAGCTCACTAGAGCTAACCAACTACAGACCTATAGCTATAATCTCACCCCTGGCCAAAATTATGGAAAAGTGTGTCCACAAACAACTGATGGAACACCTCACCAAAAATAAAATTCTAGCCAACTCCCAACATGGCTTCAGGCCAAATCACAGTACCACATCAGCCCTACTATCCTTTTCTAATACCATCAATAACTTCAGAAACAATAATAAACTATCATCTGCTCTTTTCTTAGACCTCTCCAAGGCCTTTGATATGGTGAACCACATTCAACTCCTCCATACATTAAAAAAACTATCACTCAGCAATTCCACGCTGAAATGGTTCCAATCCTACCTGTCCAATAGGCAACAGGCTGTTCTATGGCAGGACAAATTATCCACATGCCTACCTGTTACACTTGGAGTTCCCCAAGGATCTATTCTTGGCCCTCTTCTTTTCACCATCTTTGTTAATGACCTGCCCACAATCACCCCCCATGCCACATGCATTCAACATGCAGATGATTCAACTATCATCAGCACTGCCTCCAACCTGGCAGACCTCACTGCTTCAACCCAAGACACCTTCAATCTAATAGAAAAATGGTTCTCAAGTCGTCAACTAGTTCTCAACCCCAACAAAACAAAACTACTTACTTTCTCACCCACTAACAAGACTCTTCCCCCCCACCTTTTCTATTACATCCTCCAATGGAATCACTATATCACCAGAAGCTCACACAAAGCTATTAGGTGTTACCATTGATAACTCCCTTAAATTTGACACCCATTTCAATCTTACCATCAAAACCGTCAATAAAAAGCTTGGCTCTCTCTATAAAGTAAAACACTTTCTCACTCCTCACGCTAAAATTACAATTGCCAGCACACACCTACTATCAACTCTTTTCTATGCCTCCCCTCTTTACAAACCTAAACAAGACAACCCTTAACAAACTTGCTTCTTGTTACAACCACATAGCTAGATTTGCCACAAATTCCACCTTTAGAATGCACCACTGCACTAACTTGAAGCAACTAGGGTGGTTAGAGTTTTCCAGCCAACTCCATTTCAACCAACTCAAAACGGCTCACCAGATACTGTATCACCCAGAGAAAACACCAGCTCTGAAAAACATCATTCACCCCTATATTAACCTGCAATCTTTACGCTCCTCCAATAAGATCTTAGCTCAAACTACCAAAGCCAATAATTCTGCTGGGGACTCTCTATTCTCAAACTTTGTAGGTAAAATGTGTAACTCCCTACCAACCATGCTCACCTCAGAAACTTCACTCCTACAATTCAAAAAAAAGCTTAAACCCCATCTCAGTACTCTCTGGCAATGTCCCTGTTCCAAACCTGATTAACCACTATCATTTACCCTTCTCTTACCTCACTATCCTTAACTGCTTTTTAACAAGGCGCCTCGCCTTTGTAACTGACCTATGTTTTTTTTTTTATATGCTGCTGTTGTTTTTTTCCCAAGATGTGATGTATCTTTATATTGTATTTAGAACTCAACTATCTTCCTTTTTTGCATTAACAATGTTCATATGTCTGTTATGTACCTGGAGCTTTTCTCCCCGGGCCTCCGCTGAAAATGGACATGTATCCAGTCGGACTCTCCCGGTTAACAAATGTAAAATAAATAAATAAAATAAATAAATAAATGATTGTCATATACCTTGCTTGGGTTCTTAACCAACATTTAATATTATGTCTGTTTTGTTATAATTATTTAAACTTCAGGTGTTTTGTTTTAGTTTTTGAAGACTGTAAAATTATTGTTCTTAAAAAAGTTTTGTAATAGTTTGAAGCTTTTCTGCCCAGGCCTCCACTGAAAATGGGCTTCTACTTAGTCGGACTTTCACCATAATCAAATGTCAATAAAAATATATAAATAAATAAATAAGTAAACAAATAAACAAATAAATAAATATTGGCAACTGCCAGCCACTGTAACTGCAACTGGCACTATGCTAATGAAGAATATTGAACACTGCAAAGATTACTATAGCTCACTTTGTAAAGAAGGGCACATTTATCATTCACGGATTTTCCCCAGCTGGCTTCAGTTTCTTGTGAATTTATCTGTCAGAATCGGAATTTGATATGACACTTGAAGATGAGATAAGGATGCTGCATGCTATGTCACGCATTATCTACTAGATTTTCTCAATAGATACATTTGACCATCTTGGGTAGCACCTTTCCTTGATTTTTTGCACTTGCATCACATGTGTGAATCGGTGGGTGTGTCAAGTGGATGTAGCTCCGATTGTAAAGTTAAACTCTTCATAAATGAATTGTATCTGACAGATGTTTCTTTTCACCAATGTTGCATTTAAGGCTAGTGCAAACATTCTTCTTAAGTGCACCTCATTACAAGGAGCATTCCTCATTTTGAGTATTAAAAAGTTTCTCACAGGTTCAGCACTGAAAGGGTCTGTCACACATTCAGTATTAAGAGCTTTTTAATTTATATCCGTGGTAAAAAATATTGAATCATATTAATTCATCAAAAGAATAGATTGTAAGTATAGAGATTGTAACTATCCTCTGAGTTTCCTAGTTTATGTATTTATACAGTGGATATAAAAGGTGTGCACACCCATGTTAAAATGCCAGGTTTTTGTGATATAAAAAAATGAGACCACAATAAATCATTTTAAAACTTTTCCCACCTTTAATGTGACCTATAACCTGTACAATTCAATTGAAAAACAAATTTGTTAGGGGAAAAATATAAAAATAAAAAATGTACAATAAGCTGGTTGCATAAGTGTGCACACCTTTACACTAATACTTTATTGAAGCACCTTTTGATTTAATTACAGCATTCAGTCTTATTGGGTAGGAGTCTATCAGCATGGCACATCATGACTTGACAATATTTATCCACTCTTCCTTGCTAAAGTGCTCCAAATCTGTCAGATTGTGAGGGTATCTCTTGTGCACAGCCCTCTTCAGATCACCTCACAGATTTTCCATTGCATTTAGGTCTGGGCTCTGGCTGGGCCATTCCAAAACTTGAATTTTCTTCTGGTGAAGCCCTTCTTTTATTGATTTGGATGTATGCTTGAGGTCATTGGTGGTCACTCTGAAGCCATTAATAATGAACCTTCCATTTCACAGCTTTCAGACGTCTCCCACATCCATGCTATATGCAATGCTGAACAGCCTGCTATGTTTAATTTCATTTAAACTTCAGGGTCTTTGAAGCCTCCTATCTTCTACTGGTTCCATTAAGAAAATGCTCAAGGATATTAATGTTGTAACCATACAATGACCTTTGCTGTAACCATGAGCTATGTTTGCCTCCTTGTGTGAATTTGCTCTAACTTACTACTTTTACTGAAACAAGAAATGTACGACTATGTGGGTTACCAACATTACATTGATTTAGCAATTTATCGAAGTAAGTAAAGCCAATAGAGATGATCGAAAAATCAGCTGACAGAAAAATACTGGCTTTTCCGGAGAGTGGGATCGCAGTACAGTGGTGAGTGGGAGATATGCCCTTTTCTACACTGTAATGCAGTCTTAGAGCTGGGGTATATATTTAGCATGGGGGTGTTGGGGTGCTGATATTTTCATTTTTTTTTTGTAATTTGATCTTAAGAAGATCAATGTTTTGAGCTCAGTGACTTGTGGTTTGATGTATTGACATTTCGATGAAATGTCAGATACAGTTGTGTATTGTACCATACCTGCAGTGGGTAATCAAATAACTAGGGAGGGTATATGGCTTATATCAAGCTAATTTTCACACCTGGATTCATCATGTGTGTTTACCTGATTTAATTAAGGAGTGCAGAGTGCAGCTTGATTTTACTGAGTTCACAGAACTTTGAGGTAGGGAGGTTTCTCCTAACTTGTAAGGTTGTGTGATCTTGGTGTTGACAGATAGATAGATAGATAGATAGATAGATAGATAGATAGATAGATAGACAGATAGATAGATAGATAGATAAAAAAATGTGAAAAGGCTGCAGGGTTGTGGGGTTGAACTGTCCCCTGTAAAAACATTTTCTTGTATCTTTGGTTGAGGTCCACAATTTCTGTTTCTGACTCGGTCGAAGGAAACACAGTGTGATAAGTTACCATGAGGCCAGTAAGAGAATTTATGGAATTATAGCCAAAGCATCAACTAAAGAAAGCTACATAAACTAGTACATTTTTGTTAAGCAGTAAAAATGAAAGAAGTATTGCTGTGGCTGCAGCAAAAGACAAAAGAGGTATGAAAGGGGAAAGCTTAATGTGAATAATTGGCTTACAGAAATGTTGTGAGGTATATTTTTGTTCTTTGATCCTTTGGTGAAAGAATACCTATGTAACATACTGAGATGATTGCAGAGTGTTTTGTCAATAAGATAAAACACCATAAGGGCTGGATGGATGAGAGCTTGTCTGGCCTCAGAATATTTGATGACAATACTCTAGTTTGTTAGAGAAGCAGCGCCGGATAACGTTAAATAATTTTGTGTTCTGCACATTGCGCTTTAGCATGAGAGTATTCAAAATGGCAGCATGAGCCTTTCACTTTAGTCTTTTCAGTTGTTCTAGATGTATCTAATTTAAGAAGGAACACATGGCTTCTTTGGCTATGGCATATATAGATGCAGCAGAGGTATTTTATGACCAGACATTAAAACGCTCTAATCTGAGTGCATATAGTTTAAGCTGTGGTAGACCTCTTGTCGTTGAAGGGGCCGAGAGAGAGACCACATCTAAGCTTTCTGTTATGAAGGAAGGTTAAAGATTCCCTTTTATGCCTGTACTGCTTGTTGTAGACATTTGTTTTCAGCATGTGGCTCATGTGATTACCATGGCATCAGTTTGACAAGCTACTGTGATCACACTACCTGTACCCCGCCACAATCATATAAGAAGTAAAGGTACCAAGCAGTGACATTAATATGCATTGCACATGCACGTACGATGTGTCACAATCATAAGAAGACTTGTGGGTGAAGTAAACAAATAAAGACTTGTGGGTGAAGTAAACAGATATATATAATTCACTAGGGACCCTTGTAAAATACCTTTGATAACCATCGATAAATGAAAACTGTAAGTGTCTGACTTCTGGCATTTTGTTAGGAAGTAGAATACAAAACTGTGATCAGATCCCATGGAAAGCTTGTAAAGGACTTGCTGATTCACGATGCTAAATGCTTTTAAAAATAAGACTGTTTCTGGTATGACCTGCTTTTCTAGTTCTACCAGGATAGCATTTGTTGTCATAAGTCAGATGCAACTGAAAGTTAGGCTTGCTACAAACTGCTTCAAAATCTTACACCTAGCACTAATGTTTGCCACATGCTGCGTAATACATGAGTGAAACGTATGGTAATGTTGCAGTAGATACTTGAAGTAACAGGTACTGCCCTTATGAGTATATCCTAAGACAGGAACACGGTGAGATCAGACTCAGCTCTGTTCAGAGACTATATTTTGTTTTATAAGAAAATATCTTTTCAGAGTCTGAATAATGAAGTTATATTATGGTTGATAAGCTGGTGTGATTTTCCTTTCAGGTAAGAGCAAGTGCATACAGCAGAGACATGAAAAACAGAATATACAGCATATAAGAAGCAGAGCAAAATGTTTCCAAAATAAATGTAAAAGATATCAAGAGCAATAGAGGCAGTATGAATTTCATTGGGATCCTCCTTATAATCACAGAGGTAATGTCATTGCATTATCCTGTTTGGCATTAGAATCAGTTGTTAAAGGTGTACAAAGAACTGGCGTGACCGAAAGACTTTCCAAAAGGTAACAGCTGGGAGAGCTACATGAATTTTTCATAACACCTTTTGTATTACTTTACCATTAAAATGAACAGCTTGTTGTCAGTGGCTGTAATACGATCCTCTCTCCCAGAATAGTTACTCAGGTTTTGCTTCAGGCTGGAATTGCAGTGAAATGCATTGCATTTTAATTTATGATCTCAGCAAGGGGTGGAACAGATGCTGCATAGGATTTTTTTTCTGAAGTAAGGGTAGTATCTTAAATAGCAGTAAATGAACAAGCAATTTCTACATAAACAGAAAAAGGGGTGTGTAGAAGGAATGTTGCCTATGTGGATAACAGTTCTGTGCTATTAACTGTTGCTTGGCTTTTTTGCTACAGTACTTGCAACAATGCAGTTTTATACTGCGGTGGTGGTGCAGTAGCGTTGTCGCCTCACAATAAGACGCTGTCCGGTTCGATTCTCAGCTAGAGCATCTTCTGCGTGGAGGCATGCGTGAATGGGCGTACCTTCGTTGAAGGTTGTGTGTCAGGGCTGGTAACTCAGCACGTAAAAATCAACTACCAGTCATTAGCGGACCGGAGTTCTACTGTGGCGACCCTTAACCTGGAAAAGCCGAAAGACACAACAACAACTTTAACAACGCAGTTTTAAAGTTACTGTAGTTGGCTACTTTGATGCTTCATTTTATCTGATAACTCCAGATAAAAATAATTTGCTGTAAACAGCAGTAAAAGATTGCCATGTGAAATCTCAAAGAAAATGCTTTAGGGAAGCAGTTGGTTACTGTTTCTGTATACCTAGAGCTGTGTTTCAAAAGTCACAAATAACAAGTGGTGACTCTGGACTACTGCCAGTGGTTTGATAACATTTCTCAAAATGATACCAAATATTTAGGTTCAACACTGTTTATATGCATCATTTTAACAACGTCTTACCCTTTCTTTTTTTGACAATAGGGATATTTGCATTCAGTTCAATTATGCTGGGCAAGCATATGCTAATTGGCTGTGTATAACATCATATAATCTTCCTTTTGACATAATTGTGGTGCAACAGATATGAGTCTGTGAAAACAGGCAGCTTGAAAGGCCATAACCACAGAAATCTTCTCTTAAACAACATTCCTTAATGCAAGTAAGCAATAATGCCTGGCAGGGTTGTAATTGCACAGAAATAATGTATCACCCAAGGATGTTGCGGAGCCTGAAGCCGCAGTCTGCAGCCTCCACATCCCTTGAAGTTCATCATTTCCCTAGAATGCATATCCTGGAGGGTATCACTGCACTCCAAAATGTCAACAGCTGTATTTTAGCAGTTATTACACAATTTTAAAGTGTTGAAGACTAATTTTATTGTTGCCATTTTTCATGTTCTGAACATAAACCAGCCCATAATAAAGAATATTATAATGGAAAAATGAAAGTCATTTGATGATAACCTATGAAAACCAATCCAGTCATAAACTACTGATCTGTGACCATAATTCATGCTGTTCAGAAGCTGCTGAAAGAAGCTATCATAAAGAACTTTCTTAATCATCCTCCTGCCAAAAATACGGAACACAAAATGCAGTTAAAGAGATCACTTTTGAAATAACTGCAGCAACGTTAGGTGGTATACATTAGTGAGACACAGTGAAAATTGCTAGCTTTTTGTTTCCTGAAACTAAAACAAGATATGGAGAAGAATATACTTAGTGAGCATTTAAAACAGACTCATTAGGGCTATGCCGTGATGTTTCCAGTGTGAAGCCTCCCCCTGCCCTTTAACCAAACCCATTTCCCAGTAATAACACTAATGATAAACCACACTCTGCAGACTTTCTGTGACTACTCCAGTTGCCTTGTAGAGGGTCTCAAGATCAACTGATCTGCAAGCTATTTACCACTGCATGTGTAGCTTTCAGCTTCCATTTTAGCAGCAGGTGCCATGACAGATCTGGGCTGTATTCATCTGGCAGATGAAATATTAGCTGAGGATATCTTTGTATCATTTTTGAGGCACAAATTAATGATTCCCTAGTGATCAAAACACAAGAGATGTGTAGATGAGTCTGACTGGTCAGGTTACTGCAAATTGTGACCGTTATGTTTGTGGTTCTGCAGTTTCATGATAAAATGCTGAATTAGGGGATTTAGGAAGACAAATGATTACTGTAGCAACTTACATTAACGTTAGGCATAATCTACGAAGATCAGGGCTCTTAGTTTTTTTTTTTTAATTCATTAAATGAGTGCATTGACTGGTTCAAGTACCCTCTGCAGCCTCAAATTGGGCCAAGTTGTAATATATATTATAATGTTACAATTGTAAGGCAATTTGTGAAACACAGAAAAACTTAAAGAGAGTGATATTGCAAACAAGTATGATGAGAAACAATAATGTTCCTTACATATATGGTGTTAACTATTCAGTGCATGTATTTGTACCCTAATTCATTATAAAAAACACTCGGTGTGCTTCTTGTATTGGTATATACGCTGCTCTACTTATGTGCATGGATACAATTAACTGAGTTTGTTAAACTCTGAAGTGAACACTTTTACTGTATACCTATGTTTTTAGCTCTGTCAACCAGCTTAGCTGTTTATATTGTTTTTTTTCTTAGCACAGCGATGGCAGCATGATTGTTACAGAATACCATGGTCGAATGAATTTTTGATTTTATCCATTTTGTTCACTCTTTTTTCAGTTAGCCTTTGCGGAGTATTATTTTATTTATTTTACATTTGTTTACCGGGAGAGTCCCACTGGGCATAAAACCCTTTTTCAGCGGAGGCCCGGGCAGAAACTTCTATAAGACAGTTCTTACAGTAGTAGCAGGTAGTGACATTGTATACAATAAGAGTGCAGTTACGATGCTTAGTCTTATATACAGGTAGCATGGCAAACTGAAGACTTAAAATCTGATAGATATTAACAGTGAGAAAGAAAGAAAAAAAAAGGTAGTCATGTGACTTAAATTCAATGCTCATTACATATGCAATTAAAATGTTAAAATCAGCTAGTTCCATGGTTTGGACTACCCATGCCCAGTACATGTACAAGTCCAGGAATTGGTGAGGTGGGCTTTAATGTGATGCTTGAAGTTCTTTAAGCTAGTTATAGTTCTAATTTCAAGTGGTAAGGCATCCCACAGTTTAGCAATGTAGTAGGAGTATAGAGAGTCGCCTGAGCTATTTTTACTCCTGGTTATTTCAATTAGAGCTTTATTAGTGGATCTTAGTGGATGGGTACTTCTATGGGGATTGAGGAGGCCTTGTAGAGCTGGTGCTTTATCCAGTTTATAGTACATTTGGCACAGTGTCTTTTTATCTTGAAAAATCAGCTTTGACGATTTGGAATGCCATTTTCAAAAGATAAAGAAAGGGTTGTGCTGAATAATACTTGTATTTGATTTTGACACATTACTAAACCAATAATAAGTTTGTTTGCTTGGTTATTTTTCATTTATTAACTGGGTGACTGAACTGGTCCTTTTGGACTCTTTACAGTCACAACCTAGGGTATCAGGGTAAATGCATACAAAACACACACGTGCACACACACACACACACACACACACACACACACGCATGCATGCTCACACACACACACACACACACACACACACACACACACACACACACACACACACACACACACACACACGCATGCATGCTCACACACACACACACACACACACACACACACACACACACACACACACACACACACAAATATTTGTGTATATATATCACAGAATCACAGATGGGGGTCTGAGCAAAAGTTAATACAACTACAGCAAAAGCTATTTGGTGATTACCATTGTTGCTACCAATCCTGAGACTGTGACAGCTATTATTAAAATAATCGAGGATGTTCTTGAGTCCTGTTTGGTGGTATTTGAGTGCTATGCTACTACACAGAATTGGAATCAAGAAGACTGGGAAAAATCTGGCCACTTCAGTTGACAGGAGAAGCACTGAAAATGTACACGGACATAGACGGAACTAACTACATGGACTATGACAACTGCAACAAGGAACTTTTGGTCAGGATTGGTATAACTCCTGAAGTACAAGCAACACGATTTTATAGTTAGACTTTTAACTCATTACAACTGAGTGCACCTCCAGGTGTTTCTGTAGTTACCTCCTAATGTGGATAAAATGTGATGCACGATTTAGCAGGACAAGGCTTGTAGCCCAAAAATGTTATGTGGAAAACTACTTCCATTTAACAAAAAGCAAATGCTCTATGCAAAATAATTTTTTGCAAACTGTAGAACTTATTCTGAATCTGTTTTCATACCTGAGGGCAACATTTTTATACCACATTATTATACTGTCACACCTGTCAAGATGTCTTGGAGTCCTATAAGACTGTAACTGTTAAGCAAACTAATAAAGTAATTTTCTTTTCATCATTTCCCATGTAACGAGCCTAAGATATGTTAATAAACACAAGCTTACACTTCTTCAAAGGGACTTGGCCACACATCTTGGAATATTTGTACAGGCAGTAGCTTTATAGTAGTTTAATAATAGTAGCAATATAGTAGTTGTAAAAATAGGAGTAGTACAGTAGTTGTAGCTATAGTAGTTTTATAGTACGTGTAGTACTATAAGTAGCATAACAGTTGTACTAACAGGAATAGTATAGTAGTTACAATAATATTAATTTTGTTGTAGCTGTAGTAACAAGAGTAGCTCAGTAGCTGTAGTAACAGGAGTAGCGCAGTAGCTGTAGTAATAGGAGTAGCGCAGTAGCTGTAGTAACAAGAGTAGTGCAGTAGTTGCAGTAGCAGGACTAGTATATTAGTTGTAGCAAGAGTAGTTTTATGGTAGTAGATTAGAAGCCAGCTTGGTGGCATAGAGAAATAATGCCCTGAGTATGACCCTGATGTCCTGGTTGAATTAGCAGTCCACGGAGTGGAGGAACTGTCAGAGGAGAAGAGAAGTGATAAGTTTGAATCTGCTGGCCTCTACTAGGGGAGGATTGGGTGTGTGTATCTGATGAGGGCACTGTGTTAAAACATTTCTAGTGGAAACCAGAGATCAAACATAAATGCAGTTCCCACAAGAACATCCAAAGGATCACTCAGTGGCTATAAAAGTAGCACTCAATAGCTAAGAAAGTAAAAACTGGAACACATTTATTGGTAAGCGCTTTTGTGATGTAGATACATCTCTTCATCAGACCTATAACTAACACAACAAAGCTGTGCTTATATTATTAAGTTTATTTAAAAACAACCAATCATATTAAACATCAACAATTTTGCATTCATTTCTTAAAGGGTATACTTAACTGACAAACACAACTTCTTAATACTAAAATGAATGTATATGGACATAAAGTTTTTACTTTCTTAGCTATTGAGGGCTACTTTTATAGCCATTGAGTGACCCTTTGGATGTTTTTGTGGGAACTGTGTTCATATATTTTGTCTAAGGATCCCGTTTTGCTGAACACTATCTGTTTTGTGTTTGGATACATCAAACATAAGTACTTGCTTGCAAGGGAGATGGGCTTTTGAGGGGTTATATCACTAGCAAAAGCAAGTGGAAAGCCCTCAAAAAGCCTATTGCATACTTACCCCTGTGTATACATAGACATGCATAGTGGGGAACATCAGTACCAAGCAGAAAAACTCAGATCCCCACATATGACAGCACCCTTCCAAGTTCAGAGTTATACCAAAGGGAATAAATAGGCCACAGGCTGTGACTCCTAGGGAAGCAAATGTATCAGCAGAGCAGCTGTGGAGATGCTTTGTGATTGTGAGGGATCAGTGGGAAAAAGTAATATGAGTAGTTATAGCAGTAGTTCTACAGTAATTGTAGTAAGGGGGACATACTAGGTAGTGCTAGTTGTAAGTGTAGTTATAGTTGCTATAACAGCAACAGCAGTAATAGTTTGTAGCAACAGTAGCAGTAAGAGTAGTTGTAGTAGCAGTAGTTATACTAGCAACAATAGTAGCTGCAGCAACAGTTATAGTAATAAGAGCAACTGTAGTAGCAGTTGCAGCAGTAGTAGTAACAGTAGCCGTAGCAGCAATAGTAGCAAGAACAATAGAAGGAACAGTAATTGTAGTAGCAGTAGACTAAGTAATTATAGTAGGTGGAGCTATAGCAGCAATATTAGTAACAATAGTTGTATTAACAGTTGTACACCCCCGTTCATTACAGCACAAGCACCACTGGATGATACTGGCGTCTTTATTGCGTAGAGATAATAAAGCAGAACATGTTTTTGGTACTTCCATGAAGTAAAGCCCGAGAGTCTGGATACTTCTTGCATATGACAGTCTGAACTCATTCATACAGCAAAGTTGAACAAGGAGTAGTAGGCCCTTCATGATGTTCTACACCCTGAACACAGTCTTGCTGTTAAAGCCAGGAAAACTACAGCTGCTTACAAAGGAGAACAAATGACTAATACAGACAGCGTATGCCATATACTGTTCCAGTTATGTGCCTATATTTTTAATTAATTAAAGCAGATGCAGTTTTCAGTTAGTTATGGATGGATTTAATTTTTAATTTGACTTTGAATATATTTGCAAGGTGGCATGGGTACTTTAAGAATTTGTAGTTATGTTACTTGTTATATTTTAATGTGTGCTAAGTTTACTTGTTGTATAATAGCTGTTACAGCTCCTTTAATTTTACACACTTCATGTAACTGAAACATTCGTTTTATATAACTTAAAATATGTTATTTTGAGATATTAAACACAGGTTAGGGATATGATACATTAGACAGGTATATTTCTAGAGTGTGAATATTTTAATGATTGAATGAACTTAATGTGCTATAGTCTGAATAATCGCACATCTAATACAGTACTTGAATTAGTTTATTTTGTAAGGTTTTTAATTACCTTGGACAGCATCACCATCATAGGAATTATAGGCCTTAATCAGTCAATGGTGATACAGCCAAATTTTGCCCTTACTGACTCATAATGAAAGTATAGTCACTTCTACTGTACATAAAGTTTAGCAATATTGCCTCAAACACACACACACACACACACACACACACACACACACACACACACACGCACACACGCACACACACACACACACACACACACACACACACACACACACACACACACACACACACACACACACACAAAGACTTGGAGCAGGACA
The DNA here is from genome assembly GCF_019279795.1 of Protopterus annectens. NCBI lineage: Eukaryota > Metazoa > Chordata > Ceratodontiformes > Protopteridae > Protopterus > Protopterus annectens. The sequence continues at coordinate 1,582,073,935 of NC_056731.1, read as the reverse complement.
ACATTATCCCCTCTTCTTCCTTTTAAATGCACTACCTGTTTCATAAAGTAACTCTCTACAGTACTGGAATGGTATATTGCTTGTAAACCAAGAGGAACACCACACACCCTGCTTCGCCTATGGCTGGATAGACTTGGAACAATCAAAATGAAGGAAACCTGATACTATAGTTAAAATCAGAATTTTTAGTTTTGTATTCTATCATCATAATGGCAACACATCCACCTAATATTTACGAACTGATTTAGAAAGAAAAGGAAATACATTTATTGGGAGACAAACAACAAAATGCCTTACTTGTGGAGCAAATATCACAACTAAAATTATTTTGATGAAATCAGATACTTTTGCACATGGCCAGCATGCTCACCTTAGAGATAATAATAAAAAACAAGTCTGCATTTTACATAGGCAAGACAGTCGTATTTTTGAAAAGTGTCAATAAAGAAGGAAAGATACAAATGTCATGACTACATAGAGATGTCTTCATAAATGAGAAACAGTCTTAGCAATGGAAGCAAACTGAGAGGCAGGTTTCGGGAAAGGAATGTAGCAGTGGCAGAAAATATGGTTTAAGTCAACAATCTAATGGTGATAAGAAGGAAATTCTTTCTGGAAAAAAAAACACAGCAGAGAGAGTTTACATTAACACAAGCAGGAAACATTAATAGGGTTGAAGGGCAGAACAGACAAATAAGATTTCAAACTAGTACCAGCCTCAGAAGTAAATAATTATCAAGTAAAGATTAAAAGTAAAGACAAAAAATAATTGGGAAAGGTAAGAAAGGCACTCTAAAATAAATAAACATTAAATTGTTTTAACATGAGTACAAAAGGGATGGTTTGATTTATTGTTTATAATGTAATTTAAGGAGATATTTTTGAATTCATGTGTGCTAAACTGACATGAAGAGAGGGAGTGAAGTGAAACAAAACTATTCCAGACAGCCGAGAGTCAAGAGTTTTCTATTTCATGTATTTATAAAATGATAAATTGAATTAATTGAATGATAAAAACAGATCTCTTTCCAGCCATGACCTGGACCAAAAACAAAAGTATTGTAATGGTATTACTAGAATACATTTTGTTAATCGGTAGACAAATAAATCCATTGAGTCTGTTATACAGGGTTCAATTTGCCATGATTAATAACATATCTGTTGAAAGACACCGACCAATAAAGTCATTTCTCAGAGTTTTAATTAGATGTATGAGTCTGCAAATCCCTTATGCAGACTTGGACCTACTATAGTATTTGCCAGAGCAGGAAGGAAAGCTATTCCATAGGCAGTAGTGTGATAAATTGCATGCCCAACCCTCTAGAACATCATTAGGCAAGCAATTCAGCATAGCACATTCGGTGCAAGTGACTGCACCCAGTCCTGTAAACATTTTAATACAGCAAACTGACTTGCTAAGTATTAGGTCCCACTGTTAGGTAAGGGACAAAATGTAGGTATCCGTACTATTAAGTTACTTTAAGAAGCTGGTGCTAAAGGTAAATATTTGGAATGCCTCACAGACAAAAACTAGAAGGTGATTTCAAACTAGGTCCTGGGAATAAGTGAAGAGAGCACTTTTTCATTAAGTGTATATTTGCTTTTTGGGGTCACTTCAGACAGGTAGCAGAATTAGGTTTGAAGGCTTTAGTGTTATTTTCTTTTTTTTTCATGTTAAGAAGCTGAGAAGGCAGTAATCCAGGAAATACACATTAAGAAGTAGAATATAGAATAAAAGACCATCTCTTTCTGGCAATAGAACCAATCTTGAACACTTAAAAGTTTCAGGCTGGTGCTATGACTTGGGAGTTGTTGTTGTCTTTTGGCTTTTCCCGGTTAGGGGTCGCCAGTAGATTTTCATGAATGCCGAGGTGCCAGCTCGACGTTCAACCTTCAACGAAGGCATGCCCATGTCTTTCAAATGCCCACCCAACCGCGGGGAGGACATGCAGACTCTACACAGAAGGCACTCCCCGCACTCCAGCCGAGAATCAAACGGGAGAACCTCTTGCTGTGAGGCAACAACGCTACCGCTGCACCACCGTGGAAGTTGCTATGACTTGGGAGTAAGGAAAGTAAACTTACAGATTAATCTTAACACTGTTTACAGAACTTTGATATTACCACTTGAGTAGTGCTTTTTAAATGGAACACATTTTCAGGTTGTGGGATTAACACTTTATGGCCCATGACGTTTCTTGTCTCAGTATATTGGGAATGCACAGCAGATTTAACTATGGATTCATCTTACTGGACAGGGCATTAATATGCTGCCCAAATTCACTACAGGGTCTAGCCAAAGCACTAAGTATTTAAAGATGAGCACCCTTTGGCATGTGTGGTGTTCAGTGAAACTGGTTGTCTCATGAGGTCACTCCACTGACATAGAATTTAAAACTGCTAAGTTATATAGTGAGGCAGTTTATTTGATGTGATTTTGGTAAAGTGAAGTGTAGAAGTGACACCTATTAACTGATGTGAGAAGAAAGAGAGTGTATGGTGAAATCTAAGTATTCTGAAAAATTTAGTCAGCATCCTGAGTGGTGTGGCCTTGTTGTTGTAAGTAGAGAAAACAAAAAAAAAATAATAATAATAATAATAATTAAGGCAGAATACTGTGGAGGTTACATATTGTTATGAAGCTATAAGGATTGAACAGTGGACCCTGTTCAGATTCTTTATAGTGTGAAGAGGATACTCTGCATAATCAGAAGGTATCAGTTTATTCCTATTGAATGGCAAATGTTTATTGTTCAACAGAGTTTGTGCCTGATGCCTGGAGAATAGACATTGTCACTCCCCTATACAGGGGTGACCCTTCTACAGACCCAAGTAATTATAGGCCCATCAGTGTCACTAGCCTTATATGAAAAACCATTTAATGTATCATAGCAAAACTCATTTATGCAGACAAAGGCAACTTAACTGAATTAGACTCCACTCAATTTAGTTTTGTTAAGGACAGTTCTGCCTCCTGAACCTAGTAAGCTTCTGTGAAAATGAAGATGGGTGTGGATGGTGGTCAGTCTATGCATACTGCTTATCTTGACCTGACCAATGCTTTGATACTATTACACAGGTTGGAATTATTGACAAATTAGACAAACTTAATGTAAACCCATATGTTGTCTGCTGGATTGCAAAACTGGCTATCCAACAGATCCTATCTTTTGAAAATTGCTGTTAGACAAAAAAAAACACTTCCATGGAGCAATTGCTGGTAGACTTCCTAAATGTAAAATTGTAACAAGTGGAGTGCCTCAGGGATCCATGCTAGGTCCACTTGTGTTTGGCATTTATTTTGCAGACATCCAAGCCAATATCCAAGAAGTGTGGTTGACCACATTTGCTGATGACTACAAGCTGGGTACTGTTATCTACTCCTCCGCAGGCATGGGTTCAAGCATGCATGCAGCTGGTGTACTAAAAATGGTATGAAGATAAATGCAAAAATGTGCAGTATAGTAATGTTCAACAAAAAAAAATACTCCACCTCATATGCTGCAAATGGTACTTCTCGTCAGAGAAAGACGGACATAAGCGATCTAGGTACTTATGTGGACATCTCTCTCTCTCTTTCTCATTCAATCATGTTTCCATTATGGTCAAGAAATCCTTGTATCTGGTTTAGTTAATTACCAAGGAAATATCTTCAAGAGACAAAGATATTATCTTACTCCTGTATTATTTCCTCATCTGATTAATTAGTAACACAACAAATAAGTTCACCACCAACAATCAAACAGAAAGGATTTATTGCACAATAAAAAATGCTTTCACATAAATGCTTTTTCAAGTTTATTAAAACTCAACATTTAAAAATGTATTTAGTAATTTGTTGGCATTTGTTTATTGGGAAAGTCCACTGGGCCAAAAGAGCCCATTTTCAGTGGAGGACTGGGGACAAAAGCTCCACAAAGGCAGTTAGTATGAATGAATGTACATAGTATTCATAACAGTTAGTAAAACAAAATGCATTGTGCAAAAACACAACAAAATGCATTATAAAAACACAAGTAGTACACAGAAATACAATACAAGGCACAGATAATAGTTTAAGCCATTTAAAAAATCCATTTATATAAAAAAATTAAACAGCCATGACACCAGAGCCAAAATTCTAAATTATCCAATCAGATTAATGCTTCAACTTCCTCTTTAAAAGAACAGGCTTTAAACTATGATATTTATTCAGAACCAACACTTTGATGGCATTAAGTCTTGTTATCCACTCATATTCTTTACTGGAAGTAAACATCCTAATGTCCCCTCCTCTTTCATTCATTACTATAACTTGTGTGATGAAAGGAGGTATTGCCAGCACAGCTAGCTAGAATTTTGTAAATAATTAAATGTCATTTGTGAATACCAAACTGAATTATATAGGATAATAAGGAAAAGCAAACCAGTCTCCCAAAGGTGACTCCAAAAAAGAAAGAAGCAGGAACACAATGTATAAAATAGGAGTCGAACCACCACGAAATAAAATCCAAGTCTTTATTTTAACAAGAAAATGAGTGCTTTCACGTGCATCCAAAAGGCACGCTTCTTCAGATTAATTATAAAAAATCTCTGACGACTTTATATACAAGTTAAAAAATCAATTAAACAATTAAATAAACAATTAACTATTTCAACAATTAAACAATTAACTAATTCATTTTGTGAAGCTGACTCCTTCAGTTACAAGAGCATCTCATAGACTCCATTAGATAGTTAGAAAAACTTTTCCATATGTATATAAATAATGTAGTAATATAATAATAATATTTAAACTAAAAACAAAAACTAAAAACAGTAACAATATGTCACTGAATTCAATAATATAACCTCAGGAACAATGTCAAGAAATATGTATATACACAACACTAGAATACTAAAATAATTATATTAATTGAATTATATAGGATGCTTGTGTTACAAATGTACTAGAACTGTATGTCATGTGCATATCAAACTGCTTTGTACAGATGTTTGTATTGAAAGAGTATTTTTAAAGTGCTTGTGTTTGAAATGTATCCACAGTATGCCCTGCTGGAGAGAATAGAAATGTATATGCACTATTGTAATTGTTTAAATGAATATGTTTTAATGGAAGAAACTGGAGGGTTAACCTCAGTCCAGCAAACTTTAGAAAAATATATGAAATTAAATCACTTTATAAACTAGGCCATAAAGATGCTATATCACAAGCTTCAAGGCAGCCAGAGGCACAAAATATGTGCTAGGAAGCTTTCTGTATTGTTTTTAGGGTGAACTAATTACTACTCTGGCAGCATGGAGGAATTCAATTGTTTTATGACTTCCAGCACCTGACAAAGATCTGAGCAAAAGCCCTTGTGTGTGTATTTTTACAGATAGGTGTCAAGTCCTGCCAGCTTCCAGCAATGGGGGTTTTGCAAGGGAACTAGAAGTCAGATGACAAGAAGTGATATCATTCTGCAAGCTGTCCCAGCAATAATATTTTAGATACAATTTTGAGAAGTCTGTTAGTGAGAGACTAAACATTCTATATTCTGTCTTGGACCTGATAAAAATGAAGAACCATTCACCACATCATATGCCTTACTCTATTAAGTAAGTTATTAGGGAATAGTGATTCTCTTAGATTCAGTTAGGAATATAGTAAAGCTTAGTTTAGATATTATTTTTCTTTATTTGTCTGAGCCTGTATTACAATGTTATTTTAAATATTTCCTGTGTTTTGAACTCTGATATAACTATGAATATATACTTAGTATTTTCTTGTTCTTTTATTATTAAATATATTTAAACCTTTCATTGTGGCTGGTCTTTGTAGAGATATTTAAGTTATGAGAGTATTTGCATATTTATTTGGTGACACTGTGTGGGCCACTCAATAGCCGTGCTCTTGGTCAAACTACCATATGTATTAATATTAATATTATACAGTAAGATTGGACACCCTTTGTTAAGGGTTTTAAAGTAACTGTGAGGGGTTTTGGTGGTAGTGGTAACTACCTTATAGTCTGGGCAAAAGGGGACCTAGATAGTAAAACTATGCCTACCTTTACCAGGTGTGTGTGTGTGTGTGTGTGTGTGTGTGTGTGTGTGTGTGTGTGTGTGTGTGTGTGTGTGTGTGTGTGTGTCTGTGTGTGTGTGTTAATCAAATCTCCAAGAGTGTGTGTGTCAGCTACATAGGCAGGGACACGAAGCACTAGTTGGACAGAGAGAGCATTGGAGGACTTGGCTTGGAACCCTGGCTAAGGACTCAACTCTATAGCTGTACCAGTGGGGAGTCTTACTGGGGATCTGGAGAAAGAGGGAGAAACCAGTCCTGGACTGACTGTGGTCTCTGTGTGTTCTTGCAGGAAATTATACTTGATGCAGAGAGCTGCATCTGGAAATACTGCTTATGTACCTGTTATCCTCCCAGTGAATGCCCTCCTACAGGTGCCAGTGGTGAGGAATGAGGCTCCTTGATTACTGGCCCAGAGGTGGGATATCCACGTCACATATTGCTTAGCAGTTGTGGGTCTTCACATCTTGCAACACAATAAATGTAAGCATGTGTCATACACCTTTGGTAATACATTATGTAGATTCCCTTTCTTAATATCATATTGATGTTGGAATATTCTGTCCCTCAAACATCTATTGGTTTTGCCAGCATAAAATGCTGTGCGTACTTTGCACACAGTGATGAGTATAGCAGATCTTGCATATTACAGTTAGCATAACTGTGAATATGATATTTCTTTTTTGCTAAAGGATGTTCAAAAATGTAGCTTGCTTTATATATTTTCAATACTTGCATGAATTACAGGGATATGTACCTACTACAGGAACACAGCAACATTTCAATTTCCCAAAACAAAGCGGCCTTTTAAGATTAGGTTTATTCTTAAAAGAAGAATATACCCCGGGATTCATGAAGCTTGCGCCAGGTACAGGCGTAGCATCGGCGTTCTAACACCAAATATGGCCGCCGAGCGATTCAGGTACGTGCTGTTTCCACGTGTATTACCTGCGTACGCTATGCCCGCACAACTCCCAAGCCTTGTATGCTAATTACCCCATGTGCAGTGTAGCATGCAAATGAAGATATGTAGCGATTCAGGAAGTGGTGCAGGCGTAGTGAAAGCATGCAGAAATGTAAACCATAGAAAACAGTTTACATTTTAGCAAACATAAAATTAAAGCCATGACAGCCGATCAAACACATGTATTATATTGTTAATATATGCCAATGGCTAAATATATAGCCATTGGCATAAAAAAATGTACAAAATATAACATTAACATTTAATGTAAATAGTTGCACTATTGCGACATGGAAGCGCAGGGAAGCGGTGCGCAAAGGGGATTGCAAGGAATATATAAAAATATAGAATAAAACTGCAATGAAACACATATCACAATTTCCCCATAATAGTCAATGGCAGGCATGCTACACCATACTCATGGCGCAAGGGTTGCTAAGGGGCAGTGACGTGCTATGAGCAGTAGCTAGGAATTAGTAGGCAATGCCATGCAAATGAGAGGAGTAATAGTGAATTGCAGATTCCCCACTGGTATAAGGATGCACCTCACAGAGTAGTGTTATAACACCGAGGTGTGCCCTTGAGATAAAGATGACATCAAGAGAGGGGTGTGTTGTCATTGCTGTAAGCACATTGGAGCATTGCTAAACTGGTCTGCCCCTAGTTAGGCAAAGGTGCAGGATAGGGGTGTGTCGAATTGGCCATAGTTATGCTTACCTGAGAGTGCACAAGGTAACCGAGTATGCATGTGAATGGAGATGAAAATGCACGTAAACCCGGTAAATGGGTATGCGCAGCACACACTGCAGCTGAAACAGGAAGGATATAGGAAAGAAATAAGGACATGCTGCAGCAGTGAAATTGGAGTACAAATGACTAATTAACACCTAGGAGCCTACAATGGGCCATTGACAACAGCTAACAAGGCTGCAAGCAGCTACCTGCAGAACAGGAAAGGGAAGCGGCTGTACTGCAAAGAAAACAGTAAAGTGTCAAAGCAGAACAAAGCCGATTTGCAGTTTATCGGCTATAAGGCACATTTTGCCATGACTGGGTAGGGAAAATACAAAACAAGAAAGACGGCAGGTGGATGCATGCCTGATAATGGGAGGGGATCCAGGTCTAAAAGTGAATTAAAGGGCAACAGATTAATCAAGGCAGGCAAGTAGATCTCCACAGTAAAGGCCCCTCACTTGCAGTACTCATTGTGAAACCCATAATGAAGTCACCCTACAGCTGGAAATGCTCATACACACCGATTGACATCAGCAGCATCCATAGCACAATACTATAAAGTGTGAAAGCACCTCACACACATTTGTGTATTCCCATATACTCTGCACCAGTGGTGTATACAGGCAGGGAACTTTTATTATGTAAATGTTAGGGGCTGCCATAGCTTTGATCCACCAGCATGTGTTGGAGACTGAAGGTGGTGTGGAGGATGATGCACATGACCAACTCAGGCACCAGAGGAGGGGGAGAGTGTTCAGATCCAGGGTAACCTACTAGGGGCTACATGATCTGGAGATAGTAGAGCATTACAGGGTGGACAGGGACATCCTACAGCAAATTGTGGAGCTGTGCCGGCCACGCCTCAGAGCCAGAACAAACAGAGGGGAATCCATCCCAGTGGATATGAAGGTATGTGTAAGCCTGGGAATACTAGCTACAGGTACCTTTCAAAGACCTACTGGGGATATCATGGGGATCTCACGGGCATCAGCATCCAGGATACTACACCAGTTCCTGGATGCCATGTTACCACATGCCAGTGAGAACATATACTTCCCCCAAATGCAGGAGGAGTTAGCCAGCAATATGCATCTTCTCTTCCACCATGTGGCAGAATACCCAGAGGTACTGGGTGCAATAGACTGCACGCACATACACATCAAGTCACCACCCGGTGAGCAGGGTAGGCACTACATAAACCACAAGGGATACTCCTTCATCAACTGCCAGGTCATTTGCAATGCCCAGGGCATTATCATGGATGTGTGTGCTGGCAGCCCTGGAAGCTATCACGACTCCCATATATGGCATGCCTCATAGCTGTATCGGTTATTTGCCAGGGGGACATCCCAAATGGCCACCTGGTGGGGGATGCTGGCTATGCACTGGAACCGTGGATGATGGCTCCCATCAGAAATGCACACACACCCATGCAGGAACGCCATAATGAGGCACACGCACAAACCAGAATCATCATAGAGTGTGTGTTTGGGATGCAGAAATCATGATTCCGTTGCTTGGACATATCTGGTGGAGCCTTGCAGTATTCTCCAGGCACATGTGCCCACATCTTCATAGTGTGTGCCATGCTACACAATATGGTCCTGTAGAAATAGTTGCAGCAGAGACAGAATGGTGAAGGCCCTCACAGCCCAACACAATTGCCAAGGGCCCCACAGGCACAGAGGTACTCAGACCATGAACACCCTGAGAGCCAGCTCCAGTAGGCAGATGGAGGCGTGCCCAGTATGCCCATGCCTTGGCAAAGTGGGAATGTATAGCACACACACTGACAGTGTAGGGACCTAGGGACTGACACCTTTCTCCACCTACACACACAGTAAAAATGGATGGCACACACACACACACAAGACTACCTGTAAATTGTCATGTATAGGCAGTCTACTGTGTGCATCCAACATAGGCAGCCCTCAACTACTGCACACACAACTGCCATTGGCACAAGGTAAGTCAACAGTAAATTAAGCTATCAGCATATGCAGATACTGTATGTATAGATTCATAGGTAGGTACTTGGCCAACTGCCAGAGGCCATTCATAAGCCCAGCCAAAATGTGTCAGCCTTTGCAACCCCATTGATTCATTAACTGTCCCTCTGTGGAGCAGAGCCAATGGCGGGATCCCTGGGGTGCATCTACTGTTCCCCATCCACTCTTCAAGGTTTCTCTTGCAAAGTGTTAGTGAGGGGCTCTGTATAATGTAGTTAGGGATATTGTCCCAATGTATGGGGAGTGTCTGTGACAGGAAGCTGTCCCTCCAGCATCTTCCAGTTATTGTTGTGGCAAGGTTCAGCTCACTACAGTGTGTGGCTCACTGTGACATGGATTCCCATAGGTGGAGCATATTCATCAAGCCTGAGTTCGACATGGCTGTGTTGGCCAGTGGAGATCATCTCTGGGTAAATGAGATGCCACTGAGTAAAGCAGGAGTTTATTCATTCTGGCTGCATAGGCCATATGTTGGATGCCAGTATTCCCCTTGTGAGGTACATTCTTGGACCTCCCAGCTGTTGGAAGTGTCTTCTGTGGTACATCCCACATGGGTTATTATACCCTATGATGGGACTGATGAGTGATGAGTAAAGGGGCACTATAACCCCAGTATGTCTGGATGGGAATCCTTTAGTAATCAGATGGCCTACATAGAAGGATGTCCTAACTACTGTGGAGATATGATTGTTAAAGGGGAGATCACTATCTACCTTAGTCACCAGATACCCCATTACCTCATCCATATTAAAGTGGCTGCCACTTACGTGTTAACATGTGGGTGCCAATTCCACAATGGAATGACCATGCAGTTAGTGGCACTTGGCTGGAGGCTGTGACATTGACACCCTGTAACGTTCTCCATGAGGACTCTTGAGGGATGTCTATGTCAGCTGGACTATCAGTCATGGCTCCCAGTTCGCAGTCATTGCCAAACATGGTCTGCCGTAGTCCACCTGTGTTTGCCTGTACCTCTGAGACATATATGCCAAACAGTAGGGCTCCCAGGACTGAGTCCTGTGGGACACCAGTTGTGACTTGTCAAGAGCTGCACCTGGAGACCACTAGTCATACCATGTGGGTTCTGTGTGTAAGCCCATTGGCAACCCAACCTGTGATGTATGGGAGTATGTACAGGCTGGTGTATTTATCAATAATACCTGAGTGGGGCATGGTGTCAAAAGCCTTGGTGAGGCCCAGCTAGTATGTGTGAACCACCTCCCCCATCATCTAATGACTTGGTGACTGTATGTAAGACGTCAAACAGGTTCAGTAGGCATGAACTGCACTCAACCAAGCTGACCTGGGTTAGGTCACATGTTTGGAGGTTACCAATGTCTTTGTTAATGAGTGCCATGAGGATGCAAACCATACCATTGCAGACCAGGCTAGTCAGACTTATGGGGTGGTAGTTACCATGGTCAGTTGTGATTCCACCTTGATGTAGTGGAATAACTGTTGCCACGTGCCATTGTATGGGCATGTAGCCTGTGGAGAGGTTGCGGTAGGAAAGCTTAATTAGGTGGGGGGCAGGTTGTCTTGTACAATTTGCAAGATGCAGTCTGGCACAACATCTGACTCCATTGACACTGTGTTCTGCTGTTAGAGAGGGCCATTTCCACCTGTGTGTCTCTGATGTGTGGGATACTGTACCTTTCAGGGAGTGTTGTGGGCTCTTTAGGGGGTGAAGTATGCACTGAATGTATCTGTAAGGATGTTGGTGATATCAGTAGGGTCAGCATATTTTGTGCTATATTTTACCGGCACAGTGCAAATCTGTGTGTCACCACATAGATCCTTGACATAGCCAAAGAAGGCTTTGTGGTTATCTTTCAAATCCTTGCATATTCTCCTGTTGATGTTAGCCTTGAATGATGTCATGAGGGACCTATGTATCATACTAATAGTGGCCACAGATGTCTGCCCTTCATGGGATTTGCTGTTTGTCTGGGACACTGTCCTACTTCTGTAGTATAGCCTGTTTATTGCAGAGGTCCACCAGACCGGTGTCCTTGTCTAGGAGGAGTGAGTCTTGGTTTTGGTTTACCAGTGATGGCACGATCCATACATCCGTGTAGGTGCTTATAGACTGCATTTGTAAATCTGTCTGTATCTTGAGCAGTGTTTCCCCTTAGCACGGGGGCTGTGAAACCCCCCCCCCCACCCCTGTCACTGGTAGTGTAACTTTAGCTGTAGGAAAGGTATACACTGTGGTATCTGTGGGTGGGGGAGATGCTTGGGTGTGGAAACAATGAATAGTTCATGGTCAGATCTAACCAGTGACCAGTTAACCTCTGCTGTGGTGCACCTGTTGCCCATGTTGGTGATGGCACTTCTAGTAGTTTCCACCCCACGTTAGGGAGGTTAACACCTGATACAGGGCATATGAGGTGATAAATTCCAGGAAGCGCTGGGCCTGGAAGTGAGTACCGGAGTAGGTTTCCCAGTTAATAGTATGGTAGTTGACATTGACCAATGCCAGGATTTGCGTTAGGACTGTCATGTTCTCCACTGTCTCCAGGTAGGTGGAGTGGTGGTCCTGGGTCATGGAGGGTGATCCGTAGCAGGCCACAGTTTACATTGCAGTTGTGGCTCATGTTAGCTGCACATGGATGATCTCAGTAGTGTCATGCTGCCCCACTAACATGGAGGTGTAGGTATCCCCGATGAATATGGATACAGCCCCCCCATGTCTGTCAGTCCATGTTCTGTGGCTAAAATGTGTGGTATGGGTTGTAGTCTGCTAGCACTGGTGTGCTCTCAGGAGTCTTAAGACAGATCTCAGTTACTGCACAGATGTTGATGTTGTCCATCCTGAGGAGTGCTGTCAGTGCATGCATGTTGTGATCACAACCCATGGTGTTAAGTAGCATAACCCTCATTGAATCTGCTATTGTGCTGTTATGGAGCTGGTATTCACCTTCGCGACTCTCCTAAATAAGGAACAATGGGGGCACCAATAGCCTTGGCCAGTATTCCAAAGCCTAAGGCTGACACATAGGCTGGTATGGTATCATTGCATGCATGTTCCCTATCTGTGCTTGTTTTTCATCTCTCCTGTAGGTAACCTACTTTTAAGCAATAGAAAGCCTTAAACATATACAAGTCTTCTAGCTTCCAAGATAGGCTTTTGGAGTGACTAAGTATCAGTGTTCTGTATGTTCTTGCTGTATTTAACTGTTTCCTGACAACATGGTGATTTCTCACTGTATATTGTGATCTGAAGGTCTGTTTATTCACATATTATGGCTGTGATGGCCTGCACGTTAGAGGTTCACAGATAGCCTACTACCTATCTGCCCAAGGACAATTAGAAGCATAAACTCCAAAAGAACAACCGCTGCAGATAAACTAATATAAAACCAAGAGAAGCAGCCACACCAGTCCGGAATCACCAAGGCAAGGAGCACAAACCCACAATAAGGTACTGACCACGATTTATGGTGTGGCTGCTTCTCTTGGTTTCAATTAGAAGCATAGCTACAGTGTGTTGGCTTTCCCTGCACCATTGATGAAGTAACTGAGCTTTTGTCAAGCATAGCCATTGAAGCAATTCCAGGCAGAGTTGTTGGAAGCTGTTGAAGACTGGGGCTGTGGAGGGTGATAGGGGCACTTAGTGATCTAAAGAGGGCACGTTAATGTGACAATTCAACACCATTCAATTCCCCCAGCAGGTCTCGCAGCTATCAAACTGGACAGGCTCCCCCACCCCCTGGCTTTATGGTTCTGGGACACATGATCTCAGGGGTGTATATTCTGTTACCCATTCACACAACAAGGTTTCCTTGAAGTGTGTCAGCGAGGGGCTATGCCTAATGTAGTTAGGAATGCAATGTATTGTTTCACAGTACATTTGTTATATGTTGTTATTTCAAGAGTAGGTGAAGCTCAGTGAGTTTGGGGGCCTCCACCCTTTGCTTAGCCTAGCTTACACATAGAAATCATCTAAATAGGAAATAGTGGAAGCAACGTTAATGTCAACAGTGTAATGGTTACAACATCTGCATAGTATCTGTGCGTTCGAGGTTCCAATCCCGATAAAGGCAGGGATGTTTATCATGTTCAAAAGTATACCTTAACCACAGCTTGCATATATAGGTAGCAATTGTCTGTATAATAAACATTCGAAACATCCATATAAACCCATGTGTGCTGGAGAGTACAGTCAACAGAGAATGTAATGTTATGTCAGCACATAGTGAGATGTTACTTCGCTGACATGTATATATCCTGAGTAGTTAGCGGATGTGGCCGTGTTTGTGTGCACAGGTTATACATTACAAAGTTTGTTTAACTGTGTTTAACCACTGCTATAATGTCACACAAACACTTTTAAACATGCTTACAACTGCTTAAATGAGCCTTATTCTGGAGTAAAAAACATTTGTAAAGCATCGCAGGTGTTGAACCCTGGACCATGCACACTATAGTCATGGGACATACCACTAAGTCATCCGAGGTGTATAAATGTTTCATGGTCTTGAGACTACACCTTATACCATATGCATTTCACTGTAATGATCACAAATGGGACAGTCACTTTGTGTACATATGTACAGTACATTGTAATGTACTGTAGTTTGTGAACCAACACATTCCAGTGTACATATGTATTACTGTTACAAATTGTTACAAGATATATATATATATATATATATATATATATATATATATATATATATATTAATTATACAGTTACATCAATAGCCATATATATAAACATCTATGAACACACCGCATACAGAAGCACTTCAAAGGAATTGGAGTGTACACAAAACACATGCAGCTCTGATATTATAACAATTAATATTAACCTAATTCATTGTAGAAGAGGTGGTTGTTGTGTATGTGAAGATTGGGATGGGGGAGGAATGATGGGTAATGCAGTCATGCAACAAGGAGGGCCTGGGTTGGATGTCCAATAAGTGAACTGGAAGGGTATACGTGGATTATGGGGACAATATAAAAAGGACAAAAAGCAAGAATCTTTCTCATTCATAATACTCCCTGTCATGTCACATTGCAACACCTAATTTCACAAACATATGAACATTAACATGTATCAGACATATGTACACCAAATGACTGTCACGTTTGTTTTCAGTAGTGAGGAATGTCTGTAGTACAATGTATATTCTAAACACCATAACATATGTACATATCTCAGATGCCTTAGTGGTAAAGTCAGTGACTGTGGTGTTCATGGTCCCGGGTTCAAGACCTGCAAGGGCTGTTAGGTTATTCTGAGGGCCAGAATAAGGGCTATCGGATGCAGGTGGATTAAAGCACTCTTAAGCAATTGTAAGTGGGTTTGCGCAATGGTAACTACCTTCACTATACTGATTGTTTTTCACTGCCCTGCTGCCTTCTTTCCTTGGGTCTACCCGCTCTGTTCGCCTGTGGGCTCACTCCGCTCCCCTACCCTATCCATACCCTATTCCCAAATTCCACCCACCCCCACTACCTCTAGATTTATACCCACATAGCCACTCCTACTTCCTCTCCAACTACTAAACTCCACCCCTTCCTATTCCTATCCCCTCCCCATCACACCACCCATTCACCACATATCTCCCTTCCTCCTTACTCAGCATCATATATTGCTTATCAAAGCCTCAACATGCTTGCAAAATATTAATCCTTCTCAATTCAACTATTACTTCTTCTGAACCTAACCTACATCTACTACCTTACCCAGCCTAACCCCATAACTCACATCCCACTCTTACACACAACCTGCTCACTCCATACATCACACTCTTACTCACATATCTCAATATCTACTGCACTATATCCCATCAACCACAATTTATGTTTTCATTACAAACAAATCTCTCCTTATAAAACCTCAACATCCACTCTACCCTCCATATCTCTCACAAATCTTTCAACACACATCACTCAAACAAAACAATCCAAACACCTCTACTACATAATCCAACTTCTAACATTCATACTCTTATCTGGAGATATACACCCTAACCCAGGCCCAAACACCTCCTCCTCAACATCTAAATCCATCCTACTAGCATCTCTTAATGCACAAAGCTTAGCTAACAAAATTCCAACCCTACATGCCTGGCTACTCCACAACAAACCAGACATCTTAGCCATATCTGAAACCTGGTTAAATCCTCATATAAAAGATGCAGAAATAATACCACCTAATTACTCCATCATCAGAACTGACAGAGCCCAAAAAAAGGGTGGTGGAGTAGCTCTACTCTACTCATCCTCCCTATGCATTACTCCCTATAATAAAGCCATTCCCCAGTTCGCCAACACAGAATTAATACTAGCTCAATTACAGTTAAACAAACACAGACATATATGCATAGTCTCCGTTTACATTCCGCTGGAGACAATATTTCAGTACTTGAAGATATCCTCTCCTGGCTTTCTACCAATATCTCTAATGAAACTATTATCATCGAGACACCAGCATTAATTGGTCCTCCATTCAGTCCCCTGCACACTCCCTAAACATCAACTTGTATAACTATTCTCAACTCATCAATTCCACGACTAGGCCCTCTAAAGACTTCACTAGTGGCAGCATCCTAGACTGGATCCTAGTCTCTCACCCCCACTACTACCCTGATAGTGGAACTCTTCCTGACTCCCTCAGCGACCACCTTTCCATCTTCACTAGGTGTCTTCCTTCTCCCTTACTAGTTACTCAAAATTATATCAGTACCCAATGCCTAAGAAACTTCAACCCAAAAGCTTTCTCTGACTCACTAAAATCACTTAACTGGTATCCCCTAAAAACTTTACCCCTGGAAAATGCAATCGCACACTTTAATGCTACTTTCCTAAATCTTCTAGATACTCTTGCTCCCTTAAAAACCAAAAGAATAAAAAACAAAACCACCCCCTGGCTAACAAAAAACACACTAACTACCATGCGACCTAGAGATAAAGCCTGGGCATGTTACCAAAGGAACAAATCTACCTCTACCCTCAATGAGTACAAAACTCTTCGCAACTCAGTTAAAAAGCTTACCACAGCAGACCATCAAAACTACTTCTTACTTCACAGCAACCATAAAACCAACCCACAAAAGTTCTGGAAAGGTATAACTACCCTCTTAAAACCTGGCACAACTGAAAACTCAATCTCTTGCCCAAATGTACAAGACATTGATCTTGCCACCCAATTCAACTCTTTTTTCATAAACTCTATTTCCAAACTAACCTCTTCCTTCTCTAATAACAATCCACCTCCTATTTCCACTTCTCCTCTCCCATCACCCCCTCCATCTTCATTCTCTCATTCCCCATCCTCTCAACCCCCTCCATACTCCATTTAACCTATCCCTACTTCTACCATAAAAAAACTCCTGCAGAAGCTAAAACTATGCACCAATGCCCCTGATAACATTCCCTCATACTTCCTTGGCATAGCTGCTGAAGCCATTGCCCTCCCAATCAGTATCCTAATCAACCGCTCTGTCCAAGAAGGTCTTGTTCCACAACTCTGGAAAAAGGCTTTCATCATTCCCCTGCACAAAGGAGGCAACAATACTAATATGACCAACTTTCGGCCCATCACCATCCTCTCTCCCATTTCAAAAATCCTAGAGAAATGTATCCATCTTCAACTGCTTCCCTATCTCTTAGACAACAACCTATTAACTCCTACCCAACATGGATCCAGACCCAATCATAGCACTATGACTGCCCTCCTATCCTTCCTTGAAACTGTGAATAAAGCTAGAGATTCTGGCTTCACTGTATCTACCATCCTGCTCAATCTCTCTAAGGCCTTTGACATTATCTCTCATAACCTACTCCTTACTAAACTATCTAACCTAAATCTATCACCTTCATCTCTCAATTGGTTCACCAGCTATCTCTCCAACATGCAACAAGCTGTCAAGTGGAAAAAAGCCACCTCCTCATTCCTCAGCACCCACAGGTGTCCCACAGGGTTCTATATTGGGCCCCCTCCTCTTCAATATATTCATCAATGATTTTTTCCGCTCAATTCCTTATGTTAACATTATTCAATATGCAGATGATTCTACAATCATCTGTGCTGCCTCATCCATCCCGACTCTTAAAGCTGACTCAAGATGCCTTCTCTACCACAGAACAGTGGATGAAAGACAACCATCTAGCACTCAATGCAGCTAAAGCAAAACTTATGATATTTACCCCCTCTAAAACCGATACCTTTGATAGAAAACTATTCTCCATCACCAGCCAAAATAATACACCACTTGAACTGGTATCTGAAACCAAACTACTAGGAGTCCAAATCGATGACAAGCTTAAATTCGATTCCCATCTACTACTAAACCTAAAAAAACCCACCAAAACTTGGCATGCTCTACCGACACAATCAATACCTCACTTCAGCTACTAAGCTCACTCTCTCTACTACATTTCTCTCACCCTCCCTTCTTTATGGTGCCCCTCTTTTAACAAACCTACAATCATCTCTCAAAACAAAACTGTCCTCAAGTTATAATAAAATAGCCAGATTTGCCACTAGCAACAAATCATCAACCCATCACTGTGCACCTCTCCACAAACTAAACCGGCTAGAACTTCCCAACTACCTCTCCTATACTCAGCTCACCTATGCACACAAACTCATTTTCCAGCCATCCCTCTGTCCCTCCCTCTCCACTACCTTTAAAATGCACCACACACAAAGACTACTCAGATCTACCAATCAAAACCTAATAGAGGTTTACAGATCCCTTCGCCCCACAGGACAAAACCTCCTGTCCCTTTTCTATAGCATGCCTATGGAACTTCCTCCCTCCATTTGTAACATCACTAGCCACCCATCCTTTAAAAAATCGCTCCACTCACCTCTAACATCCACATGGGAATGCTCCTGCTCCCACCCCTCATAACCTATTCCCCACTTCCTACAGTCTTCCATCTCTTAAATTCCATATAGCAAATTCTTATTTGCATCTAGTAAACAACTTCTTATTTGCATCTAGCAAATTCTAAGCCTACTGCATCTAACTACTTATTTTTAATCCTACTAGAGCAATGTTCTCCTTTTTTTATTTTTGATTGTAACCTCAGTATTTTTTGTTCTGTCTTATAACCAGAAATTGTTAAACTGTAAATCACTGTAATCTTTGTGTAGTCTGTGTTTGGAGCTTTTCTCCCCAGGACTCCATTGAAAACGGGCTATTTTGGCCCAATGGACTATCCTGGTTAACCAACTGCAAATAAATAAAAAAATAAAATAAATAAAAGTAAGCAGAGCTGAAACATGGTAAACAGAGAAGCGCTTCACAGATTTAACCTTGGGTTAACGACACACAGACCACGGGCAAACCTGCTTACAACCGCATAAATGTGCATTATTCACACTTTCCCTACCAGTGCCTACTCTGAGAGGTAAAAAAATAACACCTTCCAGGAGTAGAACCTGCAACCATGTACTCCATCTTCATAGTAACCTAACACTAAGCAACCTGGGATATACCTATCCCAGTTGTGTATGCAGACAGGTTAAAACACAAAAGGGAGGAATGTGTTGAAATGGAATAACCCGCCATGTACCCAATTAAAGATGTATGCTCATATATATATATATATATATATATATATATATATATATATATATAGCGAGAGAGAGAGATACATAGAGAGATGTCGATATAAATATGTCTACATATATATGTAGATATATAGATAGGTTAAAAACATCTACACATCTATGGAGGTACAGATAAACATATGCAATAATATATAATATAAACGGTGTCTACAGGACTGCAATCTGTTTTTCTCAACATTTAAACAGATTGAACTCTGCAGTTCCCTACAAAACGGTATCTACAGGACTGCAGTCAGTTTCTCTCAACATTTAAACAGATTGAACTCTACAGTTGCCTACAAAACGGTGTCTACAGGACTGCAATCAGTTTCTCTCAACGTTTAAACAGATTGAACTCTACAGTTCCCTACAAAACGGTGTCTACAGGACTGCAATCAGTTTCTCTCACACACAAAAAGCATTTGTTGAGCTTTCACTTACAGTGCTTTGTAATTAAGCAGGTCACCATATTGGTCAGCCATAGGGCTCTTTGTTTCTACTTGAGTGGTTGCCTCCTTCCCCTGTAACTGAAGTAAATTGACTCTTACATTAAGAGCTGTAATACTTACCTTATAGCTTTAGGACACCGTAGGAAACCTTGTAAACTGCAATGGCCTGATATTTGAACAAGTAACCCTTGTAAAAATTCCCAAAATTGTATACTGTTGGTCTGTCTTTCCTGCTAGACATAAGTGAAATTACAGTGCTGAGTGCAAGTAACATTAAAATTAAAGTACTGAGTGCAAATAACACAGTGCTGAGTGCAGATTTTAGGCCCTTGCATTCAACTTATCTCTGGTGTGGTGTCTTGAGTCAATCAGGGTATTCCTTGTAACCACTCCCACTACCTTCTCTTTTCCCCCATTACACTCTTTATTCAAACAGGTTAAACTGCTACATTTCAGTACAGGCATCATTTTCAAATCTAGGTGCTTAGGCTTTCCCTCTCAGTTCCCCTCTTGGCTGACCTGGTGTGACTTAGTGTAAGTTTCTTCATTGTATGGATCTTTTACTGTTTTTGTGTAACTGAATGACCTGCTGCTAAATTCTGATTCTGCACAGACTGCTCTATTTTTTTCAGACGCTCTATAAGTAGCTAGTGACTTTACTGAATTTCTGTGGAAATATTTGTGTTTAAACTGAACCTGTACCTAGAGAAAGTGTATAATCAGAGCTCCTCCTTGCTGCATGTGTTTTTTAATGTTTAAATTGCACACACACATTGAATAAGTGCTTTTATGACTTGAATAACTTGGGCTAGCTATACCTGAAGTGCTTTTACTGGCAATTTCCAGTTGTACAATTGTGAATAATTGATTCAGTTTTTCTGGTATATCTTTAAAATCTGGCAAGTGTTTATTTACTGCATTGCTTTCTTGCTTAGGTTTCTTAGCTATAAATCTTAGTTCATTCTGAAGTATGCTACTTTACCCCCCACCCCACCAAACCTTTCTGAATGCATTATTATATAATAACTGCCTGTTGTTGCCTTCATGCTTACCCTAGAATCTCTGCTTTTCTCTTTTCCTAGTTGAACTCTACAGTTCCCTACAAAATGGTGTCTACAGGACTGCAATCAGTTTCTCTCAACATTTAAACAGAGTAGGTTGCACACACAAAAAGCATTTGTTAAGCTTTCACTTACAGTGCTTTGTAATTAAGCAGGTCACCATATTGGTCAGCCATAGGGCTCTTTGTTTCTACTTGAGTGGTTGCCTCCTTCCCCTGTAACTGAAGTAAATTGACTCTTACATTAAGAGCTGTAATACGTACCTTATAGCTTTAGGACACCTTGGGAAACCTTGTAAACTGCAATAGCCCCGCTACGTTCGTCCTCGCTACGCTTGGGCTCTCTTCACTCCCCTCCCTGCCCCCAATTCTCTACCGCCCCAGTACCTCTAAATTTATAGTACTATAGCCACTCCCCCACTTTCTAGATCCTATCTGCTTTCATCTGGGATAATTTCACCCACCCCCATTCTAGATCCTATCTGCTTTCATCTGGGATAATTCCACCCACCCCCATTCTACTACCTACATTTTAATAGCACCTATTAGCTTTCATCTGGCATTCTCCCATCCCCCTTCCAGTACCTTTACCTCACCACTCTATCTTCTGGTGTTGCATCACCAGGTAAAACAGTGCCTTAACTCACTAGCTGAATGACAGATAATGATATACTCCTCTTTACTACCCCTCTTGTTCACACCATACCTCCTTACCTTGTATGAAAACCAGTTTCTCACAGGATTTCAGGTCCCAAAAGGCCATACTATCACCCTAGCTGTAAATCGTTCCCCCTTCAACCATACTTACAGCACCAGATCCTATCCAACATCTTGTTCAGTCTATCAACATCTCAACCCCAGGCGCATTAGCTCTAGATCCAAACACTACCACAAACTAATAAACAAATTCCTGAAGTTCATCACCAAGTATAGACTCAACCTAATACTTGGTGGTGATATTCACCCCAACCCTGGCCCACTCACTTCAGATACACATACCCCCTCTACTTGCAATCTAAGCTACAAACCTACAATTAATAGGCCAACTAACTCTCCTAGTCTGTCATCTCAATATTAGAAGCATTAATAACAAGGTACATGAATTGCATGCACTTCTGGATGTCCACTCCCCTGAGATTCTCTGTTTATCTGAAACCTGGTTAAAACCTAACACTAAAGACAATGAAGTGTTACCACCTGGGTACAACATACACAGGCTAGATCATGCTTCGAGGAAGGGGGGTGGGGTAGCTGTACTCTATAAATCTGAATTGAATGTCACCATAGATGTAATACAACCTCCTCAGATTAATAACTCAGAGATTCTTGCCACCAAATTGCAACTTAATAAAAATAAATGCATTAATATCATCTGTATGTACCTTCCCCCAGGTAACAATATATCTACATTTGAAGATATCCTGCACTGGCTGTCATGTCACTACCCCCAAGAAACCCTACTACTTGGAGACTTTAACATAGACTGGGGCACCTGTTCCTCAGAATCCCCAACCACCCATATTAGCCTGCATGCATTTACACAAATCATATCCAGCCCTACCAGGATAGGTAAACCCAATGAAAAAGAAAGTATACTTGACTGGGTACTCATAAACAGTCACCCCCAACTGTACACCTCTGGTACCCTCCTTAATGGCCTAAGCGATCACCTTCTCACATATGTAATTAAGCACAAAACCATTAATTCTCAACAACCCTTACTCAGAAAGGTTAGAAACAATAAAAACGTTGACCCTGCCAAATTCCAACAAGAACTAAACTCATGTAATTGGTCTATTCTAAAACACCTCCCCTTAGAGGAAGCAGTAGCATACTTTAACAACAAATTCCTTGAGATCCTTGATTTGCATGCACCTGTTCGCTCAAAGAGAACCAAGGCAAAACTGCACCATGGCTTTCTATAGAGTCTAAACTCAAAATTACCCTTAGAAACAAAGCATGGGCTTTATGGCATTCTTCTAAAGACCCTCAAGATCACATTAAATACAGGCAATCTAGGAATGAAACCAAAAAATCAATTTTACAAGACAAAAAACAATATTACTGTAATTTACAGACAGTAAATCAAAATAACCCCCAGAAGTTTTGGGCAGGTTTAAATAATCTACTACATCCTGGACAAACTTCAACCCCAATCCCTGCTACTACTATTGATAAGACCCCTGAAGATATTTCTGATAGTTTTAACCAATTCTTTACTGAGACAATTCAAGCCCTAGCTATCCAACTACCTCCTAGCTCCCCTGGTCCTGAAAGTAGCACCCTAGAAACCTTCTCCCGTTCAACTTCCAACCAGTCGCTACTTCACTTATCCGTACCTTGATCAAAAAATTAATACACACTACACTTTCGGCTGATCAACTCCCTGCCAAGTACCTACAAAAATCAGCTGATGCTATTGCTTACCTGCCTCAATACTAATCAATCGAACCATAGTAGAAGCTAAAATTCCCACCATCTGGAAAATATCCTATGTAATCCCACTTCACAAAGGAGGCAGCTCTACTGAATTCTCCAATTATAGGCCAATAGCTATACTCTCTCCACTTGCAAAGATTATGGAAAATGTATTCATCGACAACTCATGCACCACCTACTCAAAATTGCCTTATGGCAGACACTCAGCATGGCTTCCATCCTCATCACAGCTCTACTTCAGCCCTCCTAGCCTTTACTAACACCATAAACCATAATTGCAACAATAATTATATATCCTCAGCCCTCTTTTGGATCTTTCCAAGGCATTCGATATGGTTGATCACCAACTTTTAATCCACACCCTGCAAACATTCTGTCTAGATACTGGAGCCCTCCAATGGTTTCAATCCTACCTGAATGGTCGACAGCAGGCTGTCCTCTGGCAGAACAAACTCTCTAACCATCTACCTAACACCCTTGGAGTACCACAACGCCTATACTAGGGCCCTTGCTGTTCTCCATCTTCTTTAACAACCTTTTCTACTGTCATCCCAAAAGTCAGCTGTATCCAATATGCTGATGACTCTACTCTGATTTGCTCAGCCACATCTCCAGTAGAGTTATGGTCAGCTACCCAGACCACCTTTAATTCAATAGAAAACTGACTTTCTGAACATCGCCTGATCCTAAATCCCAAAAACTAAAATGCTGTTATTTTCACCAACACGTAGGTCTACTGCTTTCACCTTTACCATAAAATCAAATGATGGCACAATAATCTCCCCTGACCCATCTACAAACCTATTAGGTGTCATCATAGACAATAATCTAAAATTTGACCTACATGGTAACCAAACTATCAAAACCATCAATAAAAACTAGGGTCACTTTACAGAATAAAAGCCTTCCTAACCCCTCCAGCTAAAATTACCATAGCTCGCCTCACCTTCTTTCAACCCTTCTGTATGCATCCCTCTACTCGAATTTAAACAAGACTGTCCTTAACAAACTCTCAATTTGTTACAACCACATTGCCAGGTTTGCCACTGGGCTGCCTTTTAGGACACATCATTGCATCAATCTAAATCAGCTTGGGTGGCTTGAACTACCCAGCCTAATCCAGTATAACCAACTGATTATGGCCTATAAAATCCTCTATAATCCAGACAATACTCCTGCATTTAAAAAATATTATCACCCCCTATAATAATCCTAGACTGCTTTGATCCTCTAACAAACTACTAATTCAGACTAGCAAAATTAATAACACAGCTGGTGATTCTCTCTTTGCAAACTCTGTAAGTAGATCCTGGAACTCTCTTCCAGCTGATATTACCTTACTTTCCACCTTAGGTCAATTTAAAACTAGACTCAAACAACATTTGTCACTTAACTGGCTATGTCAATGTATCAAGCCTAGCTAACTCTCTCTAGAATGGGTAAAAATCTGTTAACCAGTTTACTGTGTAATTTAATTTAATCCTGACTTGTGCTCAGGATTAACTGTAACCTGTGGAACTTGTTTAACTTGCTTACTTATGTAATCTCTGTAAATAGTCTGTTTGTAATATGTAATTCTGGTATTATGTAATGCTGTATCTGCTTACCCTTGGAGCTTTTCTCCCTGGGCCTCCACTGAAAATGGATATGCATCCAGTCGGACTATCCCGTCAACAAATGTAAAATAAAATAAAAAAAAATAAAATATATCTATATACATATACCCATATACATATATGTGTATATATATATATATATATATATATATATACACACACACACACACACACACACACACACACACACATATAGATATATATATATATATATATATATATATATATATATATACACACACACACACACACACACACATACATACATGTCTGTAGACAGCATCCGAAGTGTTCATATCCGAGTATAACATGGACCATAGCAATCACACATTCCACCCCCCCCAAACAATATGAACATAACATATGAAGAGTATAGCTGCATGCTATACGGGAAGCATTTAATAGTGCCTTAATGAATCAGACTGCAATTACCATAGTATTAGTCCACTAAGGGATAGGTGTTCACATAGGGAAAGAACATCCACACACATATAGACGTTGTATAAAAGGGGTTCCTACACACCTGCATGTGCTATGTACACCCAACATCTACCCCACACCCAAAATAATTACATCAGTACATACTGTCATACCATAACCAATTATTCAACTACTGTACAACATCTGCTGAAACCTTAACATACCTGGACACAGACACACTAACATGGCCCTATGGAAATAATTGCCATTTTACAATTGAACAACTGCTGATGTAACAGGGTTTGTATGAACTAATCCCGTTTCTGAGGGTTGAAAGGTTCAGACACCATGAAGTGTTACTGAGTACTGATTATCAGCACAGTATGATACACAGTAACACCAAACTAAATATGTCTGGTAAGCACACTGTAAACCCCTAACATTATATGCATAGCTATGCAGCCGTGAGCTGGTCAAACAACCTGGCCAGACTGAAACATATGCAGAAGTATTAGGTACAGACAAACCTTGCACAAGTAGCAATGTTCAGAAGTATAACAGCAGTGCTCACATTTAGACCAAATCCTCTAGGCATTACACACAATATATTGCTGTTCGTCTCCATACAGCTGTTGCAATAGATTCCAAACAACACTTCCATGCTATCTTCCTCACAAGTAAGGCAAAGGGACAACGCCCAAGTGGCTCAATTATACTCCACTGTAGCCATGGTATTGGCTAAGGCAGTAGCAGCACAGCTGATGTGTATGTAATTAGCTACTTAGGAACATCAATTGGTTATCGGAATAGCACTTTACTGATCTGTAACTATAAAAGGTTGCCTTGTCACACATTCAGACCATCTGTATCTACTTATAGGACAGTACAAAACACTGAAAGACAAACCAAAAACGAGTATTATACTAGTCAAGAACACCTTCAATTACTAAGAAGGTATATATATATATATATGTAGTATGTCTGTGTATGTAGTACCTGTACTGTAAGAATTACAGTGTAATCAATGCATATAGTGGAAATAGCTATCTTGTAGCGATGTACTGTTAAGCAGTAGTAATGCTTGTAGTATTCTATGTGTGTACTGCTGTAGGTCACATGGCAAACTCTGCATACACCACAAGGGATGATATGGGCTTGGAACCCACCACTTCGCTTCCAGCCACTGTCAGTGTCAGGATTGGTCCAACAAGTATGTGCTATAACAGGAGAGTATATGTCGATATATTGTAACAGTCAACATATGTATGGGTGTATAAGTAAGATGAACATGTTAAAGGTGGGCTTACCGTGCATATATGGTGTGCATTGTGGGATATTGTGCCAATAACTGTGTAATGTACAGTATTTTAGACAGATCTGCATTCTATTCTACATAGCAGTTCTGTTATGTTATTCAAACAGTAGTTATGTCTATTGGTAATTACAATACACAATAACAGGATACATATAATTTGTATTCATCTGACAGTTTAGCAGCATGATAGCAAAGATAATTGGAAGAGCCAGGTAACTATCCATGCACATAACACATGTAATATCCACCTGTCTAGTATCTTTTGCAAGCAATAGCAGCTGTGCATGTGTACATGTTAGGCAAATGTGTAGTGACCCTTGTTACAGGGATGGTCCTCTCAAGTATAATTTGCAAGCAATAACAGCAGTGCATGTGTACATGTTATGCAAATGTGTAGTGACCCTTGTTACAGGGCTGGACCTCTCTAGTATCATTTGCAAGCAATAACAGCTGTGCATGTGTACATGTTATGCAAATGTGTATTGACCCTTGTTACAGGGCTGGGCCAAATGGCTATGTGCACACCTACATAGAGTGGATATTGAGAGTAGAGACACACTGGTTGAACTACCAGGTTTGTGTAGCCCAACCTCTCCTTGCTAACCTAACAGCAACTTGCACATACTGTATGTAAGGTAGTGCACAGCACTGGTAATGAAACAGGTTGCATATCATCTTTAACTCCAGTGTAACATCTGCAGTAGGAGTGCAAGATGTAGGAGACAGCTGCCCATGTGTAATAGCCGCCATAGGTGATGGCTCATACTATCTGATTATATCCTGATCATGTTGATAGTGGCATCACAGTCTGTTGATACATGACTCTGTTTGGAGAGTGGGTGTCTGTGCCCAACAGAGCTCATGGTCCTGGTGGATATGTGAGTATATACCCAGAGAAGGAAACAGACCTGTAGACACTTACATCATCTGTAATCAACTAACAGGATGTGATGTGCTCCTCAGAGGAGGATTGCTGCTAAAGGTAGCTACAATGTTTCCGTAATAGCCAATGTTGTCACGTCCATAACACAATTATTTACATGTGAGCATCACTGTCTAAAACATATTCATAAGCAATACGTAAACTAAATACAGTACTTGGTACTTGTAGTACTGAATGCTCATACAGGCATGTTCACTAGTCAGCTACTGGTGTTTACTAATGTCAGCTTTGTGTATGTGGCCATCCTGAGGGAATGTAATCTCTATACCATGTACACTGCCAAACCCACCCAACACTATGCCCCACACATTGTTTGGGATGTAGCTACAGGGGTAAGCTGGAAGGCAGCCCAGTCTGCAGCCATGAATGGACTGGACAGTCCTGAGGTGTAGGTTAACACATGCAGCTCATCAACACAACCAACACATACCCTTACCAGAACACAGTAAAGACACCCACACACACACTACCAGAAATCAAAGACATTCACAGATGCTTCTAAGTATCTGGCCAAACAAGTGACCCCCCAAGCAGGAAGAGACAGACACTGAAATACACAAACTGTATGACATAGTTTGCATAATTGTGCCACACCTCAGAACACGTGACTGGAAACATGCCCAACAGTACTCATTTGTGAATGCAAACTCTAGCACTATGTTACACACCAACCTATATGAGGGCATACATACTGTCAGGTGCCTGTCTGCCATGATTAGCCATATACCCATACATTCAGACCACCATTTTGAACTATACACATGGCTCTGGCATATTCCATTTTGTTGTGCAGGACCTGTGATGCAGTAGCCTGGACTGCATGGAAACACATGTACGAACTGTCAGGTCTTGTGGCCCATGCAGGTATGTCCCAAGGCCTGGGTAGCATTCTGCCATTGGCACAGAATGATATTGCAGTACAGGGACAAAAGGATTGTATTCCACAATTGTCTAGTGTAGTGGTGCAAGTCAAAGGGTATCCAGTATCTGTCTGCCTGGGATAACATGGTTGACAGACCATGATGCTTTGCCAGACAGGGCCTGCACCTGTCACCCCTGGGAATCTGGATACTGTCTAGGGTTCACGCTTCCCCTATAGTGCCTTCATCATGCACAGTTCAAGTGAAGGTCCACTGCTGTTACAGGGACTGCCAAGCAATAAACTGCGGGTCTCGCTACACAATTATACATGTCAGAAACACTATACAGACTCACATATGTCAGTCCCTAACATGGAGAACATATCTGTGCAGTGGCTGAGCCATGTTTCAATGCTCTGGAGAGCACACCTGCATGACCATGTTATAACACATACCTCACCTCTTGCCCATTATCCTTTACTGGAACACATGGGCCACAGGTGTGTCCATATACCTGAAGGATATGTACACCCCCATGCTAGTTGCACTTGCATAACTTCAGATGCATTATGCTGAGCAACTACCTTTGTGCCAAAGTGGATTTCAAACTGCACCTTGAGACAGATCACCCACCAGGCTGCGTATTTCCCAACTGTCATAATGTGCTGTAATGTACTGTAGTTTGTGAACCAACACATTCCAGTGTACATATGTATTACTGTTACAAATTGTTACAAGATATATATATATATATATATATATATATATATATATATATATATATATATTAATTATACAGTTACATCAATAGCCATATATATAAACATCTATGAACACACCGCATACAGAAGCACTTCAAAGGAATTGGAGTGTACACAAAACACATGCAGCTCTGATATTATAACAATTAATATTAACCTAATTCATTGTAGAAGAGGTGGTTGTTGTGTATGTGAAGATTGGGATGGGGGAGGAATGATGGGTAATGCAGTCATGCAACAAGGAGGGCCTGGGTTGGATGTCCAATAAGTGAACTGGAAGGGTATACGTGGATTATGGGGACAATATAAAAAGGACAAAAAGCAAGAATCTTTCTCATTCATAATACTCCCTGTCATGTCACATTGCAACACCTAATTTCACAAACATATGAACATTAACATGTATCAGACATATGTACACCAAATGACTGTCACGTTTGTTTTCAGTAGTGAGGAATGTCTGTAGTACAATGTATATTCTAAACACCATAACATATGTACATATCTCAGATGCCTTAGTGGTAAAGTCAGTGACTGTGGTGTTCATGGTCCCGGGTTCAAGACCTGCAAGGGCTGTTAGGTTATTCTGAGGGCCAGAATAAGGGCTGTTGGATGCAGGTGGATTAAAGCACTTTTAAGCAATTGTAAGTGGGATTGAATGGTAACTACCTTCACTATACTGATTGTTTTTCACTGCCCTGCTGCCTTCTTTCCTTATACCCGCTCTGTTCGCCTGTGGGCTCACTCCGCCCCCTACCCTATCCATACCCTATTCCCAAATTCCACCCACCCCCACTACCTCTAGATTTATACCCACATAGCCACTCCTACTTCCTCTCCAACTACTAAACTCCACCCCTTCCTATTCCTATCCCTCCCCATCACACCACCCATTCACCACATATCTCCTTCCTCCTTACTCAGCATCATATATTGCTTATCAAAGCCTCAACATGCTTGCAAAATATTAATCCTTCTCAATTCAACTATTACTTCTTCTGAACCTAACCTACATCTACTACCTTACCCAGCCTAACCCCATAACTCACATCCCACTCTTACACACAACCTGCTCACTCCATACATCACACTCTTACTCACATATCTCAATATCTACTGCACTTATATCCCATCAACCACAATTTATGTTTTCATTACAAACAAATCTCTCCTTATAAAACCTCAACATCCACTCTACCCTCCATATCTCTCACAAATCTTTCAACACACATCACTCAAACAAAACAATCCAAACACCTCTACTACATAATCCAACTTCTAACATTCATACTCTTATCTGGAGATATACACCTAACCCAGGCCCAAACACCTCCTCCTCAACATCTAAATCCATCCTACTAGCATCTCTTAAT
Organism: Protopterus annectens; assembly: GCF_019279795.1. Taxonomy (NCBI): domain Eukaryota; kingdom Metazoa; phylum Chordata; order Ceratodontiformes; family Protopteridae; genus Protopterus; species Protopterus annectens. Next base: position 1,582,043,377 of record NC_056731.1, on the reverse strand, counting down.
GCACAAAGCTTAGCTAACAAAATTCCAACCCTACATGCCTGGCTACTCCACAACAAACCAGACATCTTAGCCATATCTGAAACCTGGTTAAATCCTCATATAAAAGATGCAGAAATAATACCACCTAATTACTCCATCATCAGAACTGGATAGAGCCCAAAAAAAGGGTGGTGGAGTAGCTCTACTCTACTCATCCTCCCTATGCATTACTCCCTATAATAAAGCCATTCCCCAGTTCGCCAACACAGAATTAATACTAGCTCAATTACAGTTAAACAAACACAGACATATATGCATAGTCTCCATACATTCCGCTGGAGACAATATTTCAGTACTTGAAGATATCCTCTCCTGGCTTTCTACCAATATCTCTAATGAAACTATTATCATCGAGACACCAGCATTAATTGGTCCTCCATTCAGTCCCTGCACACTCCTAAACATCAACTTGTATAACTATTCTCAACTCATCAATTCCACGACTAGGCCTCTAAAGACTTCACTAGTGGCAGCATCCTAGACTGGATCCTAGTCTCTCACCCCACTACTACCCTGATAGTGGAACTCTTCCTGACTCCCTCAGCGACCACCTTCCATCTTCACTAGGTGTCTTCCTTCTCCCTTACTAGTTACTCAAAATTATATCAGTACCCAATGCCTAAGAAACTTCAACCCAAAAGCTTTCTCTGACTCACTAAAATCACTTAACTGGTATCCCCTAAAAACTTTACCCCTGGAAAATGCAATCGCACACTTTAATGCTACTTTCCTAAATCTTCTAGATACTGTTGCTCCCTTAAAACCAAAAGAATAAAAACAAAACCACCCCTGGCTAACAAAACACACTAACTACCATGACCTAGAGATAAAGCCTGGGCATGTTACCAAAGGAACAAATCTACCTCTACCCTCAATGAGTACAAAACTCTTCGCAACTCAGTTAAAAAGCTTACCACAGCAGACCATCAAAACTACTTCTTACTTCACAGCAACCATAAAACCAACCCACAAAAGTTCTGGAAAGGTATAACTACCCTCTTAAAACCTGGCACAACTGAAAACTCAATCTCTTGCCCAAATGTACAAGACATTGATCTTGCCACCCAATTCAACTCTTTTTTCATAAACTCTATTTCCAAACTAACCTCTTCCTTCTCTAATAACAATCCACCTCCTATTTCCACTTCTCCTCTCCCATCACCCCCTCCATCTTCATTCTCTCATTCCCCATCCTCTCAACCCCCTCCATACTCCATTTAACCTATCCCTACTTCTACCATAAAAAAACTCCTGCAGAAGCTAAAACTATGCACCAATGCCCCTGATAACATTCCCTCATACTTCCTTGGCATAGCTGCTGAAGCCATTGCCCTCCCAATCAGTATCCTAATCAACCGCTCTGTCCAAGAAGGTCTTGTTCCACAACTCTGGAAAAAGGCTTTCATCATTCCCCTGCACAAAGGAGGCAACAATACTAATATGACCAACTTTCGGCCCATCACCATCCTCTCTCCCATTTCAAAATCCTAGAGAAATGTATCCATCTTCAACTGCTTCCTATCTCTTAGACAACAACCTATTAACTCCTACCCAACATGGATCCAGACCCAATCATAGCACTATGACTGCCCTCCTATCCTTCCTTGAAACTGTGAATAAAGCTAGAGATTCTGGCTTCACTGTATCTACCATCCTGCTCAATCTCTCTAAGGCCTTTGACATTATCTCTCATAACCTACTCCTTACTAAACTATCTAACCTAAATCTATCACCTTCATCTCTCAATTGGTTCACCAGCTATCTCTCCAACATGCAACAAGCTGTCAAGTGGAAAAAAGCCACCTCCTCATTCCTCAGCACCCACAGGTGTCCCACAGGGTTCTATATTGGGCCCCCTCCTCTTCAATATATTCATCAATGATTTTTTCCGCTCAATTCCTTATGTTAACATTATTCAATATGCAGATGATTCTACAATCATCTGTGCTGCCTCATCCATCCCGACTCTCTTAAAGCTGACTCAAGATGCCTTCTCTACCACAGAACAGTGGATGAAAGACAACCATCTAGCACTCAATGCAGCTAAAGCAAAACTTATGATATTTACCCCCTCTAAAACCGATACCTTTGATAGAAAACTATTCTCCATCACCAGCCAAAATAATACACCACTTGAACTGGTATCTGAAACCAAACTACTAGGAGTCCAAATCGATGACAAGCTTAAATTCGATTCCCATCTACTACTAAACCTAAAAAAACCCACCAAAACTTGGCATGCTCTACCGACACAATCAATACCTCACTTCAGCTACTAAGCTCACTCTCTCTACTACATTTCTCTCACCCTCCCTTCTTTATGGTGCCCCTCTTTTAACAAACCTACAATCATCTCTCAAAACAAAACTGTCCTCAAGTTATAATAAAATAGCCAGATTTGCCACTAGCAACAAATCATCAACCCATCACTGTGCACCTCTCCACAAACTAAACCGGCTAGAACTTCCCAACTACCTCTCCTATACTCAGCTCACCTATGCACACAAACTCATTTTCCAGCCATCCCTCTGTCCCTCCTCTCCACTACCTTTAAAATGCACCACACACAAAGACTACTCAGATCTACCAATCAAAACCTAATAGAGGTTTACAGATCCCTTCGCCCCACAGGACAAAACCTCCTGTCCCTTTCTATAGCATGCCTATGGAACTTCCTCCTCCATTTGTAACATCACTAGCCACCCATCCTTTAAAAATCGCCCACTCACCTCTAACATCCACATGGGAATGCTCCTGCTCCCACCCCTCATAACCTATTCCCCACTTCCTACAGTCTTCCATCTCTTAAATTCCATATAGCAAATTCTTATTTGCATCTAGTAAACAACTTCTTATTTGCATCTAGCAAATTCTAAGCCTACTGCATCTAACTACTTATTTTTAATCCTACTAGAGCAATGTTCTCCTTTTTATTTTTGATTGTAACCTCAGTATTTTTGTTCTGTCTTATAACCAGAAATTGTTAAACTGTAAATCACTGTAATCTTTGTGTAGTCTGTGTTTGAGTTTCTCCCAGGACTCCATTGAAAACGGGCTATTTTGGCCCAATGGACTATCCTGGTTAACCAACTGCAAATAAATAAAAAAAAATAAATAAAAGTAAGCAGAGCTGAAACATGGTAAACAGAGAAGCGCTTCACAGATTTAACCTTGGGTTAACGACACACAGACCACGGGCAAACCTGCTTACAACCGCATAAATGTGCATTATTCACACTTTCCCTACCAGTGCCTACTCTGAGAGGTAAAAATAACACCTTCCAGGAGTAGAACCTGCAACCATGTACTCCATCTTCATAGTAACCTAACACTAAGCAACCTGGGATATACCTATCCCAGTTGTGTATGCAGACAGGTTAAAACACAAAAGGGAGGAATGTGTTGAAATGGAATAACCCGCCATGTACCCAATTAAAGATGTATGCTCATATATATATATATATATATATATATATATATATATATATATAGCGAGAGAGAGAGATACATAGAGACATGTCGATATAAATATGTCTACATATATATGTAGATATATAGATAGGTTAAAAACATCTACACATCTATGGAGGTACAGATAAACATATGCAATAATATATAATATAAACGGTGTCTACAGGACTGCAATCTGTTTTTCTCAACATTTAAACAGATTGAACTCTGCAGTTCCTACAAAACGGTATCTACAGGACTGCAGTCAGTTTCTCTCAACATTTAAACAGATTGAACTCTACAGTTGCCTACAAAACGGTGTCTACAGGACTGCAATCAGTTTCTCTCAACGTTTAAACAGATTGAACTCTACAGATCCTACAAAACGGTGTCTACAGGACTGCAATCAGTTTCTCTCACACACAAAAAGCATTTGTTGAGCTTTCACTTACAGTGCTTTGTAATTAAGCAGGTCACCATATTGGTCAGCCATAGGGCTCTTTGTTTCTACTTGAGTGGTTGCCTCCTTCCCCTGTAACTGAAGTAAATTGACTCTTACATTAAGAGCTGTAATACTTACCTTATAGCTTTAGGACACCGTAGGAAACCTTGTAAACTGCAATGGCCTGATATTTGAACAAGTAACCCTTGTAAAAATTCCCAAAATTGTATACTGTTGGTCTGTCTTTCCTGCTAGACATAAGTGAAATTACAGTGCTGAGTGCAAGTAACATTAAAATTAAAGTACTGAGTGCAAATAACACAGTGCTGAGTGCAGATTTTAGGCCCTTGCATTCAACTTATCTCTGGTGTGGTGTCTTGAGTCAATCAGGGTATTCCTTGTAACCACTCCCACTGCCTTCTCTTTTCCCCCACCCCCCTCTTTCCTCAAACAGGTTAAACTGCTACATTTCAGTACAGGCATCATTTTCAAATCTAGGTGCTTAGGATTTCCCTCTCCCCCCCCCCCTTGGCGGGCATGGTGTGACTTAGTGTAAGTTTCTTCATTATATGGATCTTTTTACTGTTTTTTGTGTAACTGAATGACCTGCTGCTAAATTCTGATTCTGCACAGACTGCTCTATTTTTTTCAGACGCTCTATAAGTAGCTAGTGACTTTACTGAATTTCTGTGGAAATATTTGTGTTTAAACTGAACCTGTACCTAGAGAAAGTGTATAATCAGAGCTCCTCCTTGCTGCATGTGTTTTTTAATGTTTAAATTGCACACACACATTGAATAAGTGCTTTTATGACTTGAATAACTTGGGCTAGCTATACCTGAAGTGCTTTTACTGGCAATTTCCAGTTGTACAATTGTGAATAATTGATTCAGTTTTTCTGGTATATCTTTAAAATCTGGCAAGTGTTTATTTACTGCATTGCTTTCTTGCTTAGGTTTCTTAGCTATAAATCTTAGTTCATTCTGAAGTATGCTACTTTACACCCCACCCCACCAAACCTTTCTGAATGCATTATTATATAATAACTGCCTGTTGTTGCCTTCATGCTTACCCTAGAATCTCTGCTTTTCTCTTTTCCTAGTTGAACTCTACAGTTCCCTACAAAATGGTGTCTACAGGACTGCAATCAGTTTCTCTCAACATTTAAACAGAGTAGGTTGCACACACAAAAAGCATTTGTTAAGCTTTCACTTACAGTGCTTTGTAATTAAGCAGGTCACCATATTGGTCAGCCATAGGGCTCTTTGTTTCTACTTGAGTGGTTGCCTCCTTCCCCTGTAACTGAAGTAAATTGACTCTTACATTAAGAGCTGTAATACGTACCTTATAGCTTTAGGACACCTTGGGAAACCTTGTAAACTGCAATAGCCCCGCTACGTTCGTCCTCGCTACGCTTGGGCTCTCTTCACTCCCCTCCCTGCCCCCAATTCTCTACCGCCCCAGTACCTCTAAATTTATAGTACTATAGCCACTGCCCCACTTTCTAGATCCTATCTGCTTTCATCTGGGATAATTTCACCCACCCCCATTCTAGATCCTATCTGCTTTCATCTGGGATAATTCCACCCACCCCCATTCTACTACCTACATTTTAATAGCACCTATTAGCTTTCATCTGGCATTCTCCCATCCTCTTCCAGTACCTTTACCTCACCACTCTATCTTCTGGTGTTGCATCACCAGGTAAAACAGTGCCTTAACTCACTAGCTGAATGACAGATAATGATATACTCCTCTTTACTACCCCTCTTGTTCACACCATACCTCCTTACCTTGTATGAAAACCAGTTTCTCACAGGATTTCAGGTCCCAAAGGCCATACTATCACCCTAGCTGTAAATCGTTCCCCCTTCAACCATACTTACAGCACCAGATCCTATCCAACATCTTGTTCAGTCTATCAACATCTCAACCCCAGGCATTAGCTCTAGATCCAAACACTACCACAAACTAATAAACAAATTCCTGAAGTTCATCACCAAGTATAGACTCAACCTAATACTTGGTGGTGATATTCACCCCAACCCTGGCCCACTCACTTCAGATACACATACCCCTCTACTTGCAATCTAAGCTACAAACCTACAATTAATAGGCCAACTAACTCTCTCCTAGTCTGTCATCTCAATATTAGAAGCATTAATAACAAGGTACATGAATTGCATGCACTTCTGGATGTCCACTCCTGAGATTCTCTGTTTATCTGAAACCTGGTTAAAACCTAACACTAAAGACAATGAAGTGTTACCACCTGGGTACAACATACACAGGCTAGATCATGCTTGAGGAAGGGGGGTGGGGTAGCTGTACTCTATAAATCTGAATTGAATGTCACCATAGATGTAATACAACCTCCTCAGATTAATAACTCAGAGATTCTTGCCACCAAATTGCAACTTAATAAAAATAAATGCATTAATATCATCTGTATGTACCTTCCCCCAGGTAACAATATATCTACATTTGAAGATATCCTGCACTGGCTGTCATGTCACTACCCCCAAGAAACCCTACTACTTGGAGACTTTAACATAGACTGGGGCACCTGTTCCTCAGAATCCCCAACCACCCATATTAGCCTGCATGCATTTACACAAATCATATCCAGCCCTACCAGGATAGGTAAACCCAATGAAAAAGAAAGTATACTTGACTGGGTACTCATAAACAGTCACCCCCAACTGTACACCTCTGGTACCCTCCTTAATGGCCTAAGCGATCACCTTCTCACATATGTAATTAAGCACAAAACCATTAATTCTCAACAACCCTTACTCAGAAAGGTTAGAAACAATAAAAACGTTGACCCTGCCAAATTCCAACAAGAACTAAACTCATGTAATTGGTCTATTCTAAAACACCTCCCCTTAGAGGAAGCAGTAGCATACTTTAACAACAAATTCCTTGAGATCCTTGATTTGCATGCACCTGTTCGTTCAAAGAGAACCAAGGCAAAAACTGCACCATGGCTTTCTATAGAGTCTAAACTCAAAATTACCCTTAGAAACAAAGCATGGGCTTTATGGCATTCTTCTAAAGACCCTCAAGATCACATTAAATACAGGCAATCTAGGAATGAAACCAAAAAATCAATTTTACAAGACAAAAAACAATATTACTGTAATTTACAGACAGTAAATCAAAATAACCCCCAGAAGTTTTGGGCAGGTTTAAATAATCTACTACATCCTGGACAAACTTCAACCCCAATCCCTGCTACTACTATTGATAAGACCCCTGAAGATATTTCTGATAGTTTTAACCAATTCTTTACTGAGACAATTCAAGCCCTAGCTATCCAACTACCTCCTAGCTCCCCTGGTCCTGAAAGTAGCACCCCTAGAAACCTACTCGCGTTCAGCTTCCAACCAGTCGCTACTTCACTTATCCGTACCTTGATCAAAAAATTAATACACACTACACTTTCGGCTGATCAACTCCCTGCCAAGTACCTACAAAAATCAGCTGATGCTATTGCTTACCCCGTCTCAATACTAATCAATCGAACCATAGTAGAAGCTAAAATTCCCACCATCTGGAAAATATCCTATGTAATCCCACTTCACAAAGGAGGCAGCTCTACTGAATTCTCCAATTATAGGCCAATAGCTATACTCTCTCCACTTGCAAAGATTATGGAAAAATGTATTCATAGACAACTCATGCACCACCTACTCAAAAATTGCCTTATGGCAGACACTCAGCATGGCTTCCATCCTCATCACAGCTCTACTTCAGCCCTCCTAGCCTTTACTAACACCATAAACCATAATTGCAACAATAATTATATATCCTCAGCCCTCTTTTTGGATCTTTCCAAGGCATTCGATATGGTTGATCACCAACTTTTAATCCACACCCTGCAAACATTCTGTCTAGATACTGGAGCCCTCCAATGGTTTCAATCCTACCTGAATGGTCGACAGCAGGCTGTCCTCTGGCAGAACAAACTCTCTAACCATCTACCTAACACCATTGGAGTACCACAACGCTCTATACTAGGGCCCTTGCTGTTCTCCATCTTCTTTAACAACCTTTTCTACTGTCATCCCAAAAGTCAGCTGTATCCAATATGCTGATGACTCTACTCTGATTTGCTCAGCCACATCTCCAGTAGAGTTATGGTCAGCTACCCAGACCACCTTTAATTCAATAGAAAACTGACTTTCTGAACATCGTCTGATCCTAAATCCCCAAAAAACTAAAATGCTGTTATTTTCACCAACACGTAGGTCTACTGCTTTCACCTTTACCATAAAATCAAATGATGGCACAATAATCTCCCCTGACCCATCTACAAACCTATTAGGTGTCATCATAGACAATAATCTAAAATTTGACCTACATGGTAACCAAACTATCAAAACCATCAATAAAAAACTAGGGTCACTTTACAGAATAAAAGCCTTCCTAACCCCTCCAGCTAAAATTACCATAGCTCGCTCTCACCTTCTTTCAACCCTTCTGTATGCATCCCCTCTACTCTCGAATTTAAACAAGACTGTCCTTAACAAACTCTCAATTTGTTACAACCACATTGCCAGGTTTGCCACTGGGCTGCCTTTTAGGACACATCATTGCATCAATCTAAATCAGCTTGGGTGGCTTGAACTACCCAGCCTAATCCAGTATAACCAACTGATTATGGCCTATAAAATCCTCTATAATCCAGACAATACTCCTGCATTTAAAAATATTATCACCCCCTATAATAATCCTAGACTGCTTTGATCCTCTAACAAACTACTAATTCAGACTAGCAAAATTAATAACACAGCTGGTGATTCTCTCTTTGCAAACTCTGTAAGTAGATCCTGGAACTCTCTTCCAGCTGATATTACCTTACTTTCCACCTTAGGTCAATTTAAAACTAGACTCAAACAACATTTGTCACTTAACTGGCTATGTCAATGTATCAAGCCTAGCTAACTCTCTCTAGAATGGGTAAAAATCTGTTAACCAGTTTACTGTGTAATTTAATTTAATCCTGACTTGTGCTCAGGATTAACTGTAACCTGTGGAACTTGTTTAACTTGCTTACTTATGTAATCTCTGTAAATAGTCTGTTTGTAATATGTAATTCTGGTATTATGTAATGCTGTATCTGCTTACCCTTGGAGCTTTTCTCCCTGGGCCTCCACTGAAAATGGACATGCATCCAGTCGGACTATCCCGGTCAACAAATGTAAAATAAAATAAAAAAAAATAAAATATATCTATATACATATACCCATATACATATATGTGTATATATATATATATATATATATATATACACACACACACACACACACACACACACACACACATATAGATATATATATATATATATATATATATATATATATATATACACACACACACACACACACACACATACATACATGTCTGTAGACAGCATCCGAAGTGTTCATATCCGAGTATAACATGGACCATAGCAATCACACATTCCACCCCCCCCAAACAATATGAACATAACATATGAAGAGTATAGCTGCATGCTATACGGGAAGCATTTAATAGTGCCTTAATGAATCAGACTGCAATTACCATAGTATTAGTCCACTAAGGGATAGGTGTTCACATAGGGAAAGAACATCCACACACATATAGACGTTGTATAAAAGGGGTTCCTACACACCTGCATGTGCTATGTACACCCGCCAACATCTACCCCACACCCAAAATAATTACATCAGTACATACTGTCATACCATAACCAATTATTCAACTACTGTACAACATCTGCTGAAACCTTAACATACCTGGACACAGACACACTAACATGGCCCTTTGGAAATAATTGCCATTTTACAATTGAACAACTGCTGATGTAACAGGGTTTGTATGAACTAATCCCGTTTCTGAGGGTTGAAAGGTTCGTACACCATGAAGTGTTACTGAGTACTGATTATCAGCACAGTATGATACACAGTAACACCAAACTAAATATGTCTGGTAAGCACACTGTAAACCCCCTAACATTATATGCATAGCTATGCAGCCGTGAGCTGGTCAAACAACCTGGCCAGACTGAAACATATGCAGAAGTATTAGGTACAGACAAACCTTGCACAAGTAGCAATGTTCAGAAGTATAACAGCAGTGCTCACATTTAGACCAAATCCTCTAGGCATTACACACAATATATTGCTGTTCGTCTCCATACAGCTGTTGCAATAGATTCCAAACAACACTTCCATGCTATCTTCCTCACAAGTAAGGCAAAGGGACAACGCCCAAGTGGCTCAATTATACTCCACTGTAGCCATGGTATTGGCTAAGGCAGTAGCAGCACAGCTGATGTGTATGTAATTAGCTACTTAGGAACATCAATTGGTTATCGGAATAGCACTTTACTGATCTGTAACTATAAAAGGTTGCCTTGTCACACATTCAGACCATCTGTATCTACTTATAGGACAGTACAAAACACTGAAAGACAAACCAAAAACGAGTATTATACTAGTCAAGAACACCTTCAATTACTAAGAAGGTATATATATATATATATATGTAGTATGTCTGTGTATGTAGTACCTGTACTGTAAGAATTACAGTGTAATCAATGCATATAGTGGAAATAGCTATCTTGTAGCGATGTACTGTTAAGCAGTAGTAATGCTTGTAGTATTCTATGTGTGTACTGCTGTAGGTCACATGGCAAACTCTGCATACACCACAAGGGATGATATGGGCTTGGAACCCACCACTTCGCTTCCAGCCACTGTCAGTGTCAGGATTGGTCCAACAAGTATGTGCTATAACAGGGGAGAGTATATGTCGATATATTGTAACAGTCAACATATGTATGGGTGTATAAGTAAGATGAACATGTTAAAGGTGGGCTTACCGTGCATATATGGTGTGCATTGTGGGATATTGTGCCAATAACTGTGTAATGTACAGTATTTTAGACAGATCTGCATTCTATTCTACATAGCAGTTCTGTTATGCTATGCAAACGGTAGTTATGTCTATTGGTAATTACAATACTCAATAACAGGATACATATAATTTGTATTCATCTGACAGTTTAGCAGCATGATAGCAAAGATAATTGGAAGAGCCAGGTAACTATCCATGCACATAACACATGTAATATCCACCTGTCTAGTATTGCTTGCAAGCAATAACAGCTGTGCATGTGTACATGTTATGCAAATGTGTAGTGACCCTTGTTACAGGGATGGTCCTCTCAAGTATAATTTGCAAGCAATAACAGCAGTGCATGTGTACATGTTATGCAAATGTGTAGTGACCCTTGTTACAGGGCTGGACCTCTCTAGTATCATTTGCAAGCAATAACAGCTGTGCATGTGTACATGTTATGCAAATGTGTATTGACCCTTGTTACAGGGCTGGGCCAAATGGCTATGTGCACACCTACATAGAGTGGATATTGAGAGTAGAGACACACTGGTTGAACTACCAGGTTTGTGTAGCCCAACCTCTCCTTGCTAACCTAACAGCAACTTGCACATACTGTATGTAAGGTAGTGCACAGCACTGGTAATGAAACAGGTTGCATATCATCTTTAACTCCAGTGTAACATCTGCAGTAGGAGTGCAAGATGTAGGAGACAGCTGCCCATGTGTAATAGCCGCTTCATAGGTGATGGCTCATACTATCTGATTATATCCTGATCATGTTGATAGTGGCATCACAGTCTGTTGATACATGACTCTGTTTGGAGAGTGGGTGTCTGTGCCCAACAGAGCTCATGGTCCTGGTGGATATGTGAGTATATACCCAGAGAAGGAAACAGACCTGTAGACACTTACATCATCTGTAATCAACTAACAGGATGTGATGTGCTCCTCAGAGGAGGATTGCTGCTAAAGGTAGCTACAATGTTTCCGTAATAGCCAATGTTGTCACGTCCATAACACAATTATTTACATGTGAGCATCACTGTCTAAAACATATTCATAAGCAATACGTAAACTAAATACAGTACTTGGTACTTGTAGTACTGAATGCTCATACAGGCATGTTCACTAGTCAGCTACTGGTGTTTACTAATGTCAGCTTTGTGTATGTGGCCATCCTGAGGGAATGTAATCTCTATACCATGTACACTGCCAAACCCACCCAACACTATGCCCCACACATTGTTTGGGATGCAGCTACAGGGGTAAGCTGGAAGGCAGCCCAGTCTGCAGCCATGAATGGACTGGACAGTCCTGAGGTGTAGGTTAACACATGCAGCTCATCAACACAACCAACACATACCCTTACCAGAACACAGTAAAGACACCCACACACACTACCAGAAATCAAAGACATTCACAGATGCTTCTAAGTATCTGGCCAAACAAGTGACCCCCCAAGCAGGAAGAGACAGACACTGAAATACACAAACTGTATGACATAGTTTGCATAATTGTGCCACACCTCAGAACACGTGACTGGAAACATGCCCAACAGTACTCATTTGTGAATGCAAACTCTAGCACTATGTTACACACCAACCTATATGAGGGCATACATACTGTCAGGTGCCTGTCTGCCATGATTAGCCATATACCCATACATTCAGACCACCATTTTGAACTATACACATGGCTCTGGCATATTCCATTTTGTTGTGCAGGACCTGTGATGCAGTAGCCTGGACTGCATGGAAACACATGTACGAACTGTCAGGTCTTGTGGCCCATGCAGGTATGTCCCAAGGCCTGGGTAGCATTCTGCCATTGGCCAGAATGATATTGCAGTACAGGGACAAAAGGATTGTATTCCACAATTGTCTAGTGTAGTGGTGCAAGTCAAAGGGTATCCAGTATCTGTCTGCCTGGGATAACATGGTTGACAGACCATGATGCTTTGCCAGACAGGGCCTGCACCTGTCACCCCTGGGAATCTGGATACTGTCTAGGGTTCACGCTTCCCCTATAGTGCCTTCATCATGCACAGTTCAAGTGAAGGTCCACTGCTGTTACAGGGACTGCCAAGCAATAAACTGCGGGTCTCGCTACACAATTATACATGTCAGAAACACTATACAGACTCACATATGTCAGTCCCTAACATGGAGAACATATCTGTGCAGTGGCTGAGCCATGTTTCAATGCTCTGGAGAGCACACCTGCATGACCATGTTATAACACATACCTCACCTCTTGCCCATTATCCTTTACTGGAACACATGGGCCACAGGTGTGTCCATATACCTGAAGGATATGTACACCCCCATGCTAGTTGCACTTGCATAACTTCAGATGCATTATGCTGAGCAACTACCTTTGTGCCAAAGTGGATTTCAAACTGCACCTTGAGACAGATCACCCACCAGGCTGCGTATTTCCCAACTGTCATAATGTGCTGTAATGGAGAAGATTAGGTCTGAGACAGAACCATAATAATGGCTACTCTCAACTATTCCATTATGAACTGGGAAGACTCCTCATGTACCAACACCTGTGCTCAATGCATGTTGGATTTCATCAACCCCACTGACCTGGATCACAGTAGTCACATAAACAGGGTTAACAGTATGCTACATATAGTTAGTCTCCAATGCCAATGCTATGTTTCCAAAGAGAAGAGTGGTGACTGTCATGGCACCCATGCAGATGGACAATGCATGTGCAAATGCTGAATCCTACACAAATTAACCTTAAGCACTCACATATGTGCAGTGATTATGCCACCACTGAAACAGAACCAGGATTCAACCCAACACAAACAAGAAGGCAAACTGATGGTATCATGCTTTAAACTGTACCACAGAAGGTAGTAACTGTTGCAAGAGTGAACACACATAAGTGTAGGTGTTCCCTGGTCAGCCTCAGTAAGATGCTAATATACCATATAAAATCAGACAAAGCTACCGTGAAACTAATAAGCCACATATTATGAGGCCAAGCACAGAGCATTCTATAGCTGTGTCATTAATCGTAATGGCAACAACAAGACCTGCCGTGCTGCACAGCACTATGGCATGGGAAGTACTGCAAATACAGAAATAGCACCCGTTCATCCAGATAGGGTCATGGAGAACCTAAACCCACTCCCACCTCCCCCCAACAGGTACACTTAGTAATATATCCATGTACACTAAGGGCCCCCTGTAATAATGACTATGCAGGTGCAAGCTGCACTCTCTAAAGCCATACATACATACAGCTTTCATGGGACCTGTCAACATCCCAGAATGTATCCTACACAAATGTAAGAACATTCAGCTATCCACATACACATCATGTTCAATCATAGCTCCATGTCAGGCTGTGTACACACCGAATGGTGCACAGCAACAGTTATCACACCTCACAAAGGGGGAGACGCCATTGATAATGGGAAATAGTGCACAACTACCCTGCTGAGTCTGGTCTGAAAGGCCATGAACCGTGATCAACGTATTTGATGTACTCGGTACAGATGTAGATGACAGTAGGGTTGATTCACACTGCATATCATGACCTTGCCAGGTCGTAGGACACCATCAACCATACTGTGTTCCAGCTACACTGAGTAAACTAGGTGTATATTCTTATGTCACAGGAGTGGTTGGTAACTGGACTGCTGGCAGAACCAACACTAAAGAAGGTGTCTGACTAATACACGCACATCAAACCAGTGCCAGCCACAGTAATACAGGGTTCATTCCTGGTACTCCCCCTCTTTGTTATCTATACCACACAGACTAACACAGAAAGCATCAGCCTATTGATGTTTGCAAATGACTATGAACTAGGAGCAATAGTCGACTCAATGTGTGCTGCGTTCAACATACAAAAGGGCGTTAGTGTGTCAGATGTGTGTTGTGTGACTTATGGCCACAATCTGACAGCTAAGTATTGCATTGTCATCCCCTATGTTACAAACCCTGTACCCATGAACTACCACCTAGGCAGCTGTCAACATAATGGCAACTGTGTGTATGAGATGCAGCTGGACAGTACTCTTTCCTTTGATAGTTACTTCACCACACCAGACAGGTAGTTGTATGTGGCACCCCTAATCATGACAGGGTGCCATCCAGGAATATAGAGATAATTGCTCAGCCACACTCAACACCCATGTGACCCATAACAGATCACATATATCCTTTAAGGGTTATTGCCAATATGTAGATGGCCTACACTGCCCTTCCCAATCCCTAGATGCACTGTGCAGCATGCAGCTTACCCTGAATAAAGTCATGTCCAACCCAGAGGTGTTGGACATGCTACACTTAACACATCCTGATCCCAAATAAACACATACTTCATGGACATCCACCTTTCTAGTACAAGGATCACAACATGCCTGACAGATCTCTGTCCCATGCACTTAACTTACTCTTGCCATACTATGCATCCCTGTCCAATGAAGCTGCACATCACCCCTCTCTGTGGCATGGTGTGATGACTGCATGCCAAATATATCAGTAACACTCTGGATCAGTTCTGTGGCACTGCTTGAACTGGCCAATGAAACTTACCTGTCTGTTGCCTACAGCTAGGTAACCTGTCTGCCTAGGCTCATAAATGGCCCAGGGCATATAGCCTACTAGATCACTATGGCCATACATGCTAAAGTTGATATCCAACCCTGAAAATACCATCAGGCTAGCTATTGTCCCATGTGTTACATATATGCAACACAGGCAATACATGGCAGGATGCTACACAGCTGTACAGTGCCATGTAGATGTATATGGCAAAACATATACATGCTTGCAAGTCTGCAGGGTCAAAGGTCATGCCCTTAACTGCTATGTATGACCATATATGTGACATATACACAGCATTAAGGTTAATGTGAACACATCCAGGCAAGTGCTGAAAGGTAAAGATACCAGTACAGGCAAACAGACATGCCCACGCCAAGACAACATCCACATGGTGTATGAGCAATGTCATCACATGACACACACATATATGGTGATAACATCACATCACCAGTAAGTGTCAAATGTGTGTGACCTATACATGTCAGTGGTGTTACTGTCATGTAGATTTGCAAAGACATATTTGTAATCTTAATAAATGTGATACACATGTATGTTCAGCTGTACTGCTGTTCTTCTCTGTGAGTTACTGTGACCTGTCTCCATCATTATGTCTTCCAGGTATTCCACGTAGCAGACTGTCAGTGTATAGTCGCATGGAGGATGAGGTCCTCGTCCCATACCTCCTTGACAACCACACAACACTCTTCAGCCATGTGCCACAGGATGCACAGCAGCGGGGTGCCCTGTGGGAGGAACTCTGCAGGAGGGTAAATGATGTTGGCAGTCACAATCGCACCTATCAGCAGGTGCGCCGATACTGCACTGACCTCATAAGATGGGCGAAACAGCATGCTAATGCAATTGCCAGGGAACAAGGTGCAACAGATGGGGGGGGGGGGCACTCACCCAGCCCCCACTCACATGTACCGAGGAGCTACTGGCCAACCTGGGGACATCTGCAGACCTCCATCCACAAGCTTTAGCTGGTATTGTGGAGGTGGGTGTCTCTCAACCACCAAGCCTGGAGTTGCCTGGTAAGTCACTACTGCACATATAACACAACTATATTTTACATAGTTACATGTGTTACTATACAATATGTAATGTAACATCATATGCAAGGCATGTATGCACACATGCCACACGCTATAGTCTGCTACTCTATGTATGCACAGATGTGCATACCTCATAGTATAGTGCATTGTACTGGCTTATGTGCTAACATGGACATTGCACCCTGTAGCTATCACACAGGTGTGTATAATGATCTTACTGCTGTAACACTCCTGTTTTGGTACCTCTGGCATTTTGCAGCAACAGCAGCCTGTGTCAGGTGAGATTGTTATTATTTACCAGGCTTGATAATGCACATAACATATTAATTGCATGCTATCTGCCATAACACACATACACATAATGTATGGTGGTCCTGTTAATAGACACTGGTCAGACCTGCAATGCACCACAGTGTTTACCCATGTAAAACAATTGAAGACTATATGAAACACCTCCACTAAACCATCCAAACTGTCATTGCCAGATGTGTGGACAACAGTGAATACAATGATGGAAGTGTGTTCCACTGTAGGGACAGGTACTACATATCAGCATTACACATGTTGGGAATACGAACAGTACTGTACAGAGAGCATATGTGTGCACATGCTCTAAATGTATTGGAGCTAGAGTATGACCGGCCCTTGTGGATTATACCCTTGCTATGAATGTCACACAATGACATGTGCTATCTGACATGTCCATGATATGTAGTGGGCTGACTGCAACACCGCTCAACTATCCTGCAAAAACATGTCTCACATCCCATACATACAACCCTTTATCTGCATAATCCTGTCCTCAGTGGAGCATATGACATCTATGGGTGTATGTCATATGGGATAACACTGACATGTGAAATAAGATGGCCATCACAGCCATTGGACAGAACATGTGTACACATGGCCATGGAGGATGGTCAGAGACATGAAGCAACACACACAGTAGAAATGATGTACATGTGTATACACCCTGCTGTACATTGGCACGACAAAATACAACTATGGCCTTTGTGTAATGGTGATATTGCAGATGTGAAACACTAAACATCATACAGGATTGTGCACAGCTTGTGTAGGCATAACATGAAACCACCACATATGTCTTGAACATCTTGAGTGTGTCACGACATGACAACATTCACCTATACAGTATCCAAATACATACATGTGTTGCACAACATACACATATAACCACATCAGGCCACAGATACAGTACATTCACCTTGCTGGTGTCAGACATCACTGTCATGCCTGCTCCTCATGTGTGTGAGGTGCGCAGATGGCATGTGGGACATAGAGTACTGCTAAGTTATCCATGTGTGGGCATAGTTGCCAGGCATCAGTAATATGGTTGCAGATGTGCAGGGGTATCATCCGTATACCCTTCTGTGACCTGTGTCACACATTCCACATTAGGGTTTATTGTGTATACATCTCAGTGACGTGGGTCACATTCCACATTAGATATGTATTGTATATGAACATAGTCATGGCTATGAACTGTGTCAGTAGCTCACACTGTATAGCAATTGTGAAGCCACATGATGCCCTGCAATGGCTATGCACATCAGCTCAACTTGCAGTATATCCCTGCATATTTGTAGGGTGGACAGACAACATTGCATCAGCTGAAGGCCCATGTTAGTGTAACATGTCCCTGCATTGGGACACCATTACTGTACTGTAGATTGGAAAGGACACCATTGTGTTACACATGTATGCATGTCATTCAACACGTCAGCAGAAGACATGTAATACTACATGTGATTGGCAAGGTCATACACCACACAGCAGGCAGGTGTAATGTAATCCTGTGCTGGTCTGTGGCACAATTGCAAAGTAGGGACAGCCATGTCAAACATGTGTGTACAGCCACATGCACAATGTCTAGACTCAGCTCAATGGTAGGCGGAATAATGTTGAATAGACATGCACTGCTTTGGGGGAGATATGCAAGCTAGGACTCAGGCAAATATAGTATGCAGTTGACATACCCTACTGCTCATGTTCTCACACATAAGGGCGGTGGCCACCACAAAGCTTCAGTGGCAGATGTACAAAGGTCAGCGATGGTCTGTTAACATGTGGTGTATGTTGCACACACCATGGCAGTGCGGTGCAATGGTGCAAAGTGCACGCATTGTGTTGCAAGTATGGGATATAGGCTACTAACACAAATGGTGCAATACAAGTATGTATGCTAACCACCACTATAATTGTGTAAGGTGCATGCTGTCTGCTATAACACATGCATACTGTTGTGTGCAACTCAGGGATGTATGATAACTACCACTATAATTGTCTAAGCTGAAACTATAATTGCCTAAGCTGAATGCCATCTGCCATATCACCTGCATGTAGCATGTGTCTGTGTGTGTTTGTGTGTGTGTGTGTGTGTGTGTGTGTGTGTGTGTGTGTGTGTGTGTGTGTGTGTGTGTGTGAGTGTGTGTTTGGTATAACTTGTAATTTACAGTTCTTGCCTTCCCCTCACAGGTGTTGATGTAGATGCATTGCCCTCCTGCATTCCACCTGATATTAGTGTCCCCACAGACTCTAGCAGTGATGATGATAGTATGATTGAGGCACAGGCAGGGTTGTCAGGGGCTAAATCTGTGTCATTGGTTGCCATTCCACCTGTCTCCCCCCCTCATCCTCGCACACAGTTCCCATTCCTACACATACCCCATCACCACTGGCCATAGAGGAAGGACAGTTGGCAGTTGGTAGCATGGAGCAGGGAAGTGTGGAGACTATGGAAGGTGTGCCTGCACACCATGATCCCAGTCAACTGACTTATGATGTCCCACACAGGCATGTGCCCAGCGCTGCTCATAGGAGGACCATTGGCCAATATGCCCCTGCAAGACAAAGCACATCAGCTGGAGTCAGCAGACGCATGTTTTGGGCTGTAATGGAGGCACAGGCACATGCTGAATGGCACAACAGAGAAGGTCTGAGGCTTCAGAGGGCTGCTGTCTGTACATTAACTGACAACATCCAGGCACTTGCAGATGCGCACCATCATCTTGCAGATGTTTTGGATAGATGATTGGGTGACATGGTGGGAGTCCTTGACCGTGGCATGTCAATCCTCGAGCGTGGAATGTCTGTGCTGGAACATCTGGTGGAAGTGAGGCATCAGGCACGTGGATTTAGGTCAGCTACATCACCTGTTGAAGGTCTATGTGAACATGCTACTGCACATGCCCGTTCTCATAGTGGCGGTAGCAGCAGCAGTGCAGCTGGTGCTGTGCAGTCCACATCAGGACACAGTAGGCCACGTGCATGTGGTCCTGGACAGTCCCAACAGGGACACAATTCCAGTGGACATGTGTCATCAGACAGTACCTAATCTGGACCTCTGCCTGGTAGTGCCCGTGCAACCCCTGGCAGGTGCAGGTCACATGGCCGTGAACTGTGAAACCTGCTTTGTACAGTCTGCAGCTGTCAATAATACCCCTGTGTAGGCCAGCCACACGCCAGACCTGTGTGCATGCATACACACACACTGGAAACAAATGTAGGGCACCTCAACACACACATGCATAACATCCACACACGCCCAATGATATCACAGGCCCTAACAAACACACATGATGTCATCCAATGGCGCAGCCTAGGCCTCTGGCAAACATTATCACCCTGTGCATATGATGATGCCTGTGCCACATCCCTGTCATCGGTGCAGGGACATACTCATATGGTCTGATGCACAGGGTGAACATACTAGGTAGACAATTGTACATTAATATTGTTGAGCAGTGTTGATAGTCAGTGGACATACCATGTATTACAGTTTTAGAATGCATTTTGTATGTTTGACAGTATGTCTCATGTGTAAAAACACTAACAGCATGTTGATATTGACGTTCTGCCTTCCTCTTTCAGGTGTAGTTGCATGTGCCGGGGATATCAGTGTTTGCGGTTAGTGTCCCATATGTACATGTTGACTACCCACAGGTCAGTATGACAATACCTGCATGCACTTTGTAGCTTCCACATCACAATTATATTCTCCCATGTTTCAGTTATGTTTACTGTTCTAATGATCCAAGAGCATGATAGCTGTATAGTAAGCTACTGTGTTCAGAGCCGTCACATCCATAGTGGGTGACATCACAGGTATAGTTACCTGGAGTGGGGAGGAGGTAAAAGAGTGGTATGCCGAATGACAAGGGTAAAGGCCAGTGGAAATAGTGGTTTCTCATTGGGAAGCAGTAATACCCACTGCCATGACAGCATGCAAACACAGACACACCCACACACTCAGGGATTCACAGACACAGTAACACACACTCTGACACACACACACAGTTGCCAGTGTCCAGATGAGAACCCCTGCCTATGTGCATATCATCATTATAGTACTTATAGTACTACGCAATTACAAAATGCGCCACAGAGATTACACATGTACAGGTAGTTGGAATGGCCTAAGATTGAGGACATCAACAGGGATACTACAGTGCAGTGAGTGTATGTGGGGCAGGGGTTCCATCAGTAGGCTATGTAACAACAGGTCACACTCCAGTGTGTACATGTTAACAGGCAGTTAGAATGCCCATCTACGACTGATGTTATCAACAGGGATGCTAGATTGTATTGTGTGGATTGGGGGAGGGGGCATTAACATTTCACTATGGTAAAATACAGCCTCACTCCAGGGACCAGATAGCCATACACATGGACAGCCATATACACACACACACACACACACGCACACACACGCACACACATGCGCATACACACACACACACACACACACACACACACACACACACTAGCATTCACAAAGATATACACCTATGTCACACACATACAGACCCTTTACATGTGTGAGGTTCAACCACATACCTATGCCTTTCTTTCTACACTTCACTCTGTACTGGTGTCAACAAGAGTGTTCAGGAGAGTGATAACATGTGAGATGTATTCCCAACCATACGTCACATATATGAACACACACCCACACGTGCCAGTACTGTGAATCAAGCACCTGCCTATCTCATGATAGGTATTACAGAGGTACAGCACTATCGCATCCGGTACAAAGCTTACTGACTCTTTCCTTTGCCAACTATGCTGATATGTGCACAATATATGCACAGGGGAGGTAATACTGTTACAGGTGTCATGAGGTTTGCCTTCAGTGTCACCCTTACAGCATTCTACATTGTCATCCACTTCAATTAACAAAACCTGTCCTTAGCAGTTACACAGGTTATTGTAGGATTGGTTTTAACACACCAGTGAGCTGTCCTCAGTAATCATTCATCTGCAAAGAAGCCCCACCACTTAGTAGTCATGTCCAAACATCTGTCCATACTTCATGTACAGCTTACTGTACTTAGAGCATATCACTATATACAGTTGGCAATGTTGAGGCTGTATTGCAACAGCATGATGTACTAAGACAACAGTCACCTTCAGACATCAGACACTGCACACACATGGAATCTACACAAACATCAATACATGTACACATATGCGGTCTACATCAGTAAGTGCACTAGCAGGTCAAGAGGATACATTCCACACCTTCCCCACACCATGTGTGAAACATAGCCGAGCATTACACCATAATGGATGTTGTATTCATGTACTGGTATGACACCACCACCTTCACCGAGTAGGCAAGTGTACATATATGACAACAGGACATATCAGCGAGACACACACAGCATTATTCCATGTCATGCTCCTACAAACTGTTAATTGACAGTGCCATAGTGAAGCCAGGGCACTGTAATGGTCAACAGTGAGCGCATCATATATGCCACACACAACTCATGTTTACTGGAAGAGTGCCAGCAATGTGCTCTGTTAGAGCTAGGCAGTACACTCATTCAAGCATGTGCGAGGTCTGTGGCTTATAAACATCTCACCTCAGCATGTACTGGCTATTCTGGTACTATGGCTAATGTCCATACAGCACACAGCATGCATGGCTTGCAGTTGTTGTCATGGGGTATATGTAGGAGCTGTGGCCACACATGGATGTACATGTCATGAACATATCACCTGTGACTACTCAGAAACATACAGAACAGAGCTGGATTTCCCTGAGTCTGTCAATACAGGCCTTGTGTAGGTCCTATGATCCTGTTATTTGGGTATGTTTGTAGGCATTGCATTAGGTGGACATGTCTAAAGACATACATGCCACATGGGGTGTTGTATGATATGATAGGTGTCATGGGTGACCAGTAGAGAGGGAATATTACCTCTGTTAACATATATATCAAACCTTATATACTGTTAGCATGCTATTTGCCGTGTGCATGTGTGTAATGACTGTAGCCATCTGTATGTAGAAAGGATAACAAAAGCTATGGTAATGTCATTTATGTTGTATGAGTGCAGGATGTACATATCCAGGGCAGATACAGTTAGGTCATAGCCAACCATGAGGGTGTTGTTTACTGGTGTACAGCAATAGTCGACCATGTTAATGCTGACAACATCTGAGGGACCCTGGTATGTGTACAACTGAGCTGGTTACAAACAGTGGTATTATTGCATTGCATAACACATTATGCAGCTGAGTCTGTACATGGGTACTTTGCACAGTTGATGTAGGCCTAGGTACAGTCCATCAATTGAGGGTTATCTGGTGGTTTACCATACTATGTCATACCACATATGGATGTGTGTTGGTAGTCTGGGGACAAGGTGGTGGATGTATATGAGGTTACAACCTAGAATGCAGCATTTGCCACTGTCATCTGTACCTGACTCATCTGTGATGCATTATTTTGGACTAGTGGTCTTTACATGTGAGTAGCCTTTATGAATATGTGTACACCAGCACCTGGAATGGTCCATACCACCATTATGGCCCACATGTCTGGATCTGAGTTATATGGTGGTAGTGCAACTGTGCACTACAGAGCCTTCAGCCAGGTGTTCCTCACTGCACAGATGTCAGTATTCCCCATTGTAGGTTCTACATTGAGCAAATGGATTACTAAAGCCACACATCTAGCACTGGTTAGCATAAGCATCCAATGCAATTGTCTTGTAGGTGTCAGGGTGTTACTTCTGGGTGTAGGACATTTGCCTTGGAATGCGGCTATATGGGTAAATGCAACCTAGGTATTATCCACACACACATGTGAAACATGGATGTATGTGCTCTGTGTTGAAGGCTTGTCATTCAGTCATGACAGCCCAGAATGACAGATGCTGGACAATCTCATAATAACAGCAGGACATTGGCTCATTGTTTTGGTTTAGCAATTGCCACTCGTACCATGACATCATTGCGAGTGGCAGTGATGTGCTTGGTAGCAAATGCCTCATGTAAGGTGGCGGACAGCAGTAGAAATTGTGTATACGACCAATGTGAGATCTACTGATAGTAGCAGTCCTGCTAATAATGACAAGTACTATCACAGCCGGGAGAGGTCATCTTGACACCTGCACCTCAGTACCATTATACAATGTGGCTCACACATTATGCTTGCACATGCCACTATTCCACGTATAATGCCACTGTCCACAACCTGCTATCAATGTATGCCTTTCAGGGCAGCAAGGTGTGTGATACATGCTGTAGGTAGCATGCACCTGTGTGACCCAGGTAACCTATTGTCTGTCACGTCCACACATGCATGAATGTGTATACTTAACATATACATGTCAGTACTTCTTGTACATGTATGCATGTGTATCACACAGCACAGAGACAGATATATAATTTATGGGTCACATACAGGTATCAGGTAGTAAGGCAGTAAGATGTGCATATATACTGACAGATAAGATGTACATAGCTGTAAACCTGTGTGTTTACAATAGGAGTCCATTACAATGTGTTCTGCACATGTAAGTGTATGAGCATGCAAACTGTGGCCTTCTGTGGTTAGAATCGGAGTGCATCCCAAACAGCCCTGTGCTACTAACTGTATGAGCGTACCCACTGCCACCTTGGGTAATTTGAGTCAGTGCATCCAACAAGCCCTTTGTTACTAAGTGTATGAGCATGCCCAGTATAACCTTGTGTAGTTGTAGTCATAGTGCATCCCAAACGGCCCTGTGCTACTAACTGTATGAGCATGCCCACTGTAACCCTGTATAGTGATAGTAGTTATCCATTCCACAGATAGCCATACTACAGTTCAGGTTCCTGTTGTGCTACAACTATACCTCTCAGGCCTACCTGCAGATGATGTGTCTTGTTTGTGCATACAGGTTGTAATGGACACCTACTTTAAACACACAGGTTTACAGCTATGTACTTCATGACTCAGTCTCCCTGTTGTTGTCCTCAATCTTAGAAGGGCAGTCTGACTGCCTTGGAATGTATAATCTCTGTGGCACATCTCGTAACTGCGTAGTACTGTAATAGTGATCTGTATATAGGCAGGAGTTCTGATCCCACCACTGGCAACTGTGTGCATATGTGTGTGTGTGTGTGTGTGTGTGTGTGTGTGTGTGTGTGTGTGTGTGTGTGTGTGTGTGTGAACAAATGCCCAAGTGTGTGTGCAGCAAATGGCTGATGTGGTTGGGTGTGTGTATTTGTGTCTGCATCCTGTCATGACAGCAGGTTTTGCTGCAGTCCAAAAAGATATCTCCTTTTGCACTGGCCTTTATCCTTGTCAACTGCTAAACCACTCTCTTTTCCCCTCCCCACTGCAAGTAATCAGTATTGTAATGTCATCCAGCTCAGAAGTGGAATCAGAGTAAATGTAATTGTATGTGTTCTGTGGCACATATCCCAACTGCATACCACTGTACTAGTTACCTTTACATAGGCAAGATGTGTATGCACAACACTGGCAAGTGTGTGCATTTTTGTGTGTATGACTACCCTGTAGCCAGGCATACACATGTGTAATGTCTTTTAGCACACCATGGTAGCCATCTGTGGTGACTGGTGTCTACAAAGTATTACATAGTTAGGAATGGTAAAGAATACACGGTCAAGCATGACTACAGTTAGGTATGTTATTTTCCTGTGCCACTGTCGAGCAGTGACACAGAAGTGGTCGCTTGGGTGTAAGTCCATACCCATCATTCCCCCACCCTAACTCCACAATCCCCAGGGTAGATTACATTAGCCATCATTCCCCACCCCAAACTCCACATACACAACAACCAGCCCTTCTTTGGTGAACTGCTTAAGATTTAAATGTTATAACACAAGAGATGCCTCTGTCTGTGTATATAGGTTCATAGGTTCATAGGTTTATACTAGGCTATCTGCCCTAAGGCATTTATAAGCCTAGCCCAAATTTTTGTGGCTTACACCACCCCTTATATGAAAAAATACTGTGCCCATTAGTTTGTTGTGCCTCTGTCCAGCAGTGACACAGAGATGATTCCCGGGGTAAACCTACGATCTCCCATCCACAGGTCAAGATTTCTCTTGAACAGAACCAGCGAGGTGCTCTGCCTCACATGGACCGGGATTTTATTCCACAGCATAGGGAGTCTCTGAGTGATAAATTTATCCCTCCAGCACGTCCTATTTATATCCGTGCTAAGGTTTAAGTCGCTTGCTCTGGTGGTTTTGGTGGATTTGGATTTTTTGAGGTGGAGCATGTCCATTAATTCCGGGTTGGACATGGCCTTGTATGTCAGGCACATGTCACCTCTGAGCAGACGGTATGCGACTGAATAGAGCTGGAGTTTCTTCAATCTGGCAGCATATGACAGATTTTGGAGTCCCTTTATCCTTTTGGTGAGGAACTTTTGGGGTCTCTCCAATTGCTGCAGATGTCGGGTGAGATGCATCCCGAATGGGGCATTGTACTCGATCCTTGGTCTGATAAGTGAAGAGTACAGGGGAACAATGACCTCACTAGATCTGGATGTGAATCCCTTCATGATCAGGTGGGCAATGTAGAAGGTCTTTCTAACCACTTTAGCAACGTGAGTGTCAAGAGAAAGGCCACTGTCAACCTGGGTCCCCAGGTCCCTGATAACCTCTTCTGTGCTTAGTGGATTGCCACCTATATGGTAACTTGGGGTTACCTTGTTTTTCCCGAAGGGTATGACTATACATTTTTTGGTGTTTAACTTCAGGCCATGGCTCTGGCACCAGCTATCTGTTTCCGTGAGTCCCTTCTGAAGGATATCTGTGTCCGATGCACTTTCCACTATGGCGCCAGTTTGCAGTCGTCTGCAAACTTTGTCAGCCAAAGTCCTCCCATGTTGGCCTGTACTTCTGAGAAGTAGATGTCGAACAATAGGGGGCCAAGGACCGAGCCCTGTGGGACACCACTTGTGACCGGCTTGGAGTCTGACATAGCGCCAGCAACTCTAACCCTGTGGGTTCTGTCCTTAAGCCAGTTTGCAATCCATCTTGTGACATATGGGTTTACATTTAAGCTGGTAAGTTTTTCTACAATACCCGAGTGGGGTATTGTGTCGAAAGCCTTTGCAAGGTCAAGGTAGGCTGTATGGACTGCCTTTCCCTCATCAATGGCCTTGGTGACTGTTTCGAAGAAGTCGACCAAGTTCAAAAGGCATGATCTTCCCTTGAAGCCAAACTGGGTCGGGTCCAATGTCTGCAAGTCCCCTATATCTTTGTTTATGAGCTCCATTATGATCCTCTCCATAGCTTTGCAGACTAGACTTGTTAAGCTTATGGGGCGGTAATTACCAGGGTCCGTAGAGGCACCACCTTTGTGGAGTGGGACCACAGTTGCCATACGCCACTCCTTGGGCACGTATCCTGTGGTAAGGCTGAGATTAAACAGCTGCCTTATGTGCGGGTTTAATTCCTCATTTAGCTCATGTGGCACACAGCCGGGGACACCATCCAGTCCCATTGATGCTGTGTTTTTAGCTTTAGAGAGCAGCTTTCACCTGCGCATTTGAGATGTCTGGGAGGCTACACTCCACTGGGATAGTTATCTCTCCTTTAGGGGGATAGAGGGTGGTGAAGTTTGCACTGAACCTGTCTGCCAGTATGTTGGCAATGTCTGTGGGTTCAGTGATTTTTGTATCATTTTGGACTAATTCTGAGCATATCTGGGAGTTTCCACCCAGGTTCCTAACATAGCTGAAAAAGGCCTTATGTTTGTCCTTTGAATCCATGGCAATTTTTCTCTCAAAATTGGCCTTAGTTGATTTTATGAGTGCTCGTATATTTACTAATAATGATCAGGGGCAACATTCCTTTTATGGATTTTGTTCTATCATGTAATAGCTTTCTCCTCTTATTGTAAAGTTTGTTAATGGCTGGGGTCCACCAGACTGGACGTTTGCCCTTTGTGGAAAGAGTCTTGGTTTTATTTGGGATTGCCTGATCCATGCAGTCCTGGAGGTGTTCATAGAAGGCATTTGTAAGGGTTTCCAGCTTGGGTTGTGGTTTCCACTGGCTCAGGGGCCTTGAAGGATACCACACCAGTCTTGAGTAGTGTGAAGTTTGCTTTAGAGAAGTTCTTCAATGTGGTCTTTTTTGTTTGGGGTGGGGGCGGGATGTGGATTTCCAGTGAGATTAGTTTATGATCAGATCTCACCAATGAGGGATATACTTCCGGTGTGGAGCATTTTGTCCCCATGTATGTGATAATGAGATCTAGTATATTTTCTCCTCTCATGGGAACAGCGACTAGCTGTTCCATGGCATTTGAATTTATGAACTCCAGGAACCGTTGGGCTAGAAAGTTAGGGCTTGAGTAATGTTCCCAGTCTATATTCGGGTAGTTGAAGTCACCCAATATGATGGTGTTTGGAGATACATTTATACCCTCCAGTGTCTTCAGGAAGGCTGTGTGGGGTTCCTGAGTTCGAGAGGGTGGCCTGTAGCATGCTACAATTTGTAGAGCAGTTTTGCCTATGGTTAGTTGCACCTGGATGGTTTCAAGCTATGCGTTGCCACCAACCTGGAGTTGTGGGTATCCTTTATGAATATGGATACACCCTCCTTTTGTGGTGTGGTCCGGTTTTGGGGCCAGAACGCATGATATGAGGTAAAACCTAATAGTGCCGGGTGCTCTCAGGAGCCTTGAACCAGGTTTCAGTTACAGCACAGACATCGATGTTCTCCATACTGAGAAGGGCCTCGAAAAGTGCATTTTGAGATTTAGACTTCTGGCATTGAGCAGCATTACCCTCAGTTTCTTCCCATTTTTGTTTTCTAGGGTGGTAGTTTTAGAATTTGAGCCTTGCCTAAAAAGGCACTATGGAGGTGGCAAGAGCCTTAGCCAATATCCGGAATCCCAGGGGTGACAGGTGCAAGCCGTCCCTTGCGAAGCAGTGTGGCTTGTCAAGCATGTCATCCCAGGCAGACAGACACTGGATCCCCTTTGAATGACACCAGACATTAAGCCAATTGTTAAAGCTGAAAATCTTGTCTCTATATTGTGGCATCATTCTTGGTGAAGGAAGGATACTGCTCAGGGTCAGGGTCATACCTGCCTGGGCTACATAATCAGAGAGCTTCTCTATGTCTCTTTTCATGTAGTCCAGGGAGGTACGTCTCAGGTCGTTCACACCAGCATGGACAATGACTGTGTCATATATGTACTTGCCATGGAGTGACCCGAGTGCTTGTGTTATGTGGCGGATTCTAGCGCCCAATAGGCAGCTTACTGTGACCCTCTCCTTGTTCATCCTGGTGAGTGGGACATCAGTGTGTCTGACTATGGAGTCACCTATGACAAGTATGTTTGGTGTTGTATTTGGCCTTAAGGGCTGTGACTGCTTTGCACACTGCTTTTGTGGTTTATGTGTTGCTTGTGGGGTGTCTTGAGGTAGCAGTTGTTTGGGTGTCTGCTTTGGAGGCCTCTGCTGTTTAGGTAAATTTTTACTCAGAGCCTCCGAGTATGCCTTTGTGTGTTTATATGTTTGATTCAGTGGTGTGGTAGCATTATGTGAGGCTGGTTTTGTGGTGTGTGTAGTTGCCTTCTCCTCCTGTCTGGTATTGCCAGTCCTGAGTTGAGAGAGCTCAGCCTCCAGTTTGGCTAAATAGCTGCATCTCTCGCAAGTATTTGTGTTATGTGGGAGGAGGAGAGGGTTGCCTGTGTACATGAGGCAGTTATAACATTGCCTCAAGATTCCCAGATTCACCAGCTGGACCGAAGAGGAGATTGACAACTGAACTTTGGACATGCTAGAATAATATTGGGAATTCCTTAATAATTGAAAACAAGGGCCAGTGGGGAGTGAGGGTGTACTGCTTTTAATTTTTAGTGCTGACTTATATAATTGCTTTAGTGAGCAAGTGCCAGGTAACTTGAGTGCAATCTGTTACAAGTAACTAAATGCAAAAACGACAAACAGTAACTTTCTTTCAAGTGAAACAAGGAAATAAGTACAGTAAGCAATGCAGATATCACTAGTGATCCACAGAAGTGCTGAGAAGCCGCGTATTAGGTGGAATTAGCTACCAGGGAAATAACAAGCAAACAAACAACAAGCATATAAACAAAGCTAGATTCAGCAGGCCTGGATCTAGTCTATGCTAGAGCAAACAAGGTGTACCAATTTCAGTAAGATACAGTTCAAATATTCAGGCACTATAAACCTTTAACCAGAAATTCCCAGCTCAGAAGGGCAGAGTCCAGCCTCTTCTCCCACAAGAGTGCAGACCACGAACCTTCTTAATGTAAAATAACTGGCCTGAAGCCCAAGTGCCTAAACCAGAACTAATACACTTGGACACTGGGCTCTCAATCAGCATGTGTGTGTACACATCCCATAGGTGTATATATATATATATATATATATATATATATATATATATATATGTATGTATATGTATGTATATATATATATATATATATATATATATATATATATATATATATATATATATATATATATATATATATATATATATATATATATATATATATATATATATATATATATATATATATATATATATATATATATATATATATATATATATATATATATACATATATCTATAAACACATATATATCTTTCTCTCTCTCTCTCTCTCTCTATATATATATATATATATATATATATATATATATAGATATATATATATATAGTTATGACAGTTGTACAGATGTAGACTTGTCTTTGTTGTTTCACAGAGACATGTATACAACCCAGATGGCTTAGTGGTACGTCCAGTAACCTCAGTGTGCATAGTCCAGGGTTCAAGACCTGCAAGCCTTGTTGACAGTATCAATTAGGACTGCATAAGACCCTTTTAAGCAGTTGTAAGCAGGTGTAAACGTGTTTTCATGACAGTAAGCAGCGGATACATGCAGGTAACAGGGGTTGGGAGGGTGGCCTAATGCTTAAGGTGTTTGCCTTACAAACACAAAGTGCAGGGTTTGAATCTCACAAGGGATAATTGGCTAGGCTTAAGATGACTCGCAAGGGCAGTTAGCCTAGTATGAACCTATGAACTTATGTACAACTCGCAGTACACTTCAAATGCCCTTCTTTGGCAATCCTGCTGATGTCACCCACCTACGAATACACTGCTGGGACTGCTGTAACCTACTAATCTCCATGGCATGTGCTGTAACTGCGTAATGCTGTAGTGTGTTAAACTAGTTTGGTAGGTGTTCTAATCCCAGACAGGTCAACTGTGTGTGTGTGTCTGTCTGCCTGCCTGTGAAAAAAACATATCCACCTTTGACAATCCTGCTGATGTCACCCACCTAGAAATACACCTCCAGGACTGCTGTAACCCAGTATTCTCCGCAGCATGTGCTGTAACCGCGTAATGCTGTAGTGTGATAAACTAGTTAGGTAGGGGTTCTATTTCAAGAGAGGCAAACTGTGTGTGTCTCTGTCTGTCTGCCTGAAAAGTAACAATGCCTTTTAGTGTATGCACACTCTTTGCAATTCACATAACCACCTTTGGCAATCCTGATGATGTCACCCACCTACGAATACACTGCTGGGACTGCTGTAACCTACTAATCTCCATGACATGTGCTGTAACTGCGTAATGCTGTAGTGTGTTAAACTAGTTTGGTAGGTGTTCTAATCCCAGACAGGTCAACTGTGTGTGTGTGTCTGTCTGCCTGCCTGTGAAAAAAACATATCCACCTTTGACAATCCTGCTGATGTCACCCACCTAGAAATACACCTCCAGGACTGCTGTAACCCAGTATTCTCCGCAGCATGTGCTGTAACCGCGTAATGCTGTAGTGTGATAAACTAGTTAGGTAGGGGTTCTATTTCAAGAGAGGCAAACTGTGTGTGTCTCTGTCTGTCTGCCTGAAAAGTAACAATGCCTTTTAGTGTATGCACACTCTTTGCAATTCACATAACCACCTTTGGCAATCCTGATGATGTCACCCACCTAGAACTACACCTCTGGGACTTCTACAACCCAGTAATCTCTTTAGCGTGTGCTGTAACTGAGTAATGCTGTAGTGTGATACACTAATTAGGTAGGGGTTCTATTCCAAAACATGGTGTGTGTGCGTGTGTGTGTGTGTGTGTGTGTGTGTGTGTGTGTGTGTGTGTGTGTGTGTGTGTGTGTGTTTGACAGTCAGTGGCTGTGAGTGTCTAACCACTGGACATGTGGGGGAGTGGATTTAGTAGTTTTCCTATATGGTGTCCATATTATATGTCAGAATGTCCACCTCATGAGGAGTACAGATGTCAGTCAGCCAAGGGACTGTGTTTGCAAGCCATATCCCTACACCTGCAAAAGGCCTGGTGAACAAAGTATGCAACCCTAGTATTACTCGGAGTACGTTCTGAACCCATGTGTCATACACAAACACACTTGCCTAGAATATCCCGCTATGTTGCTAGTACCCTGCACATTGATGATAGATAGTAGGCATGTTGTGATTGCAGTGGGCTGCAGAGGGCATGGCACCCTGTACAGCAGTACAATAGGCACATAATTGCAGACAATGAGCCTTCACTATGTTCCCCACTGGATGCCTGCAACATATGTGGTGCCATCAAATGTGATCCACAGAGGCCATACAATGCCTTACACATGTGCCCTGTATGGACCAATGCCACTGACACCAAGGAATACCTGTATCATGCTATCAATACAGGTGCAGGGTCAACCTGCTGTCTATAAGCATGTCCGGCCACACCAGGCCAGTACTGGCATTTCTGAGGATAACAGTCTGTGTACACAACATGTGCCAGCCAAACCAGGTACACTTGTACATGTCACTGTACATAATTGTGAGACGTGTACATCCCAGGCAATGTCCATGTCAAGGACTATCAAATGCAGATATGGCATGCATTGCAAAGCTATGGCCATACACAATGGTAACCAGGATGTCAGGACAGTTCATACAATACCCATCTGTGTGGGACATTGCAGACACTACACCCCTGTACCACACTGCACACCACTGTTGGGTGGCATGATGCCAAAGATTACCCCTCACCCAGCCATGTACAGCCATCTTGCACAGCCAACCACTACACACCCATCAAGCAATGCACACATGCATGTCGGTACTAGCACCTTGTGTCTGCGTGTGGAGTATGATGCTCCCAACCACAGTCACATCCAGTATAACTCCCACTGGCATACTGAATGATGTCAGACATGTTCACATGCCCTAGCCCATAGAACCTCCGGATATCCCCTGTGGTGCATTTAGTACATGTGCATTACTGCAGTGTGGCAAACTAAGTAGTTAGGAAGTGTATTTGTGGGCCTGGCAAAGTGTGTCAATGCGAGTCCATTAGAGAGTGTGGTTGTGTTGACAATGACATCCGTTCATGTGGACAGCCATGTGTGCTACACCTAATGTATGTCTACTATATCTCTGCTGCAGATGTTGCTTACCAGCACACATATATGTTCTTACAGCATACCAACATGTCAGCTTTGTGCACCTGCAGTAACTGCATGCTCTTTTAATAGTAATGATTAGTCAGTCAGGGGTTTGAACCCCTGTAGTGGTAGGTGTGTGACAGACGATGCTTAGGTTTTAGTCTCCAAGCCCTTCTCTGATGTACTTTGCCTCTGTCTGTCCCTCCCACACACTCTCTGGTAGATGTGGAGTTGTACACCTGCTTAGCAGCAGCTTGTGTTTTGTAAGTGATGGTCATGATCAGGTGATGGCCTCTGCACCTATTGCAGTCCTCTTCTAGCTGATTGCATGTGGAACAGCTGTGATGATGTTCCTATAGCCAGTCACATGGAAACATACTACAATATCTAGGAACATCATGTTGGTGTTTGCCCATGACAGTCGCTGTGAGTGGTACCTGGATCTGGTGTTTGGTAAACGGCATCACAGATGATATCTGGATGTTCCTCAAACAACATATACAGTGGGAAATAGCCTAAAGACAGGAGGGTGATGTGCCAGACATGACTACAGCATGTATGTGTAGCTATGCTTTATTGAGACTACTGCCAGTTTAACAAGCTGTGCGTGGTAATGGCTATTCTGCATGTTTTAAAACTGACAAGACAGTGCTCTGTTTGTGAGGGACCCCTATCTGTAGAGCCATCTGTGGACTGGTCAGTGTGTGGAACCATTTGTTTCCTGTGCTACTCACTGAACACACATATGTGAACTGCAGGAACATAGTGTGAGGATTGCAGTCAGTACATGGTGATAGTGATGAGTTACTGCCATCACATCCCTGATTGGACATATGTCACATGAAACAGTGGTATGACAGACACTGTCTGTGGTTCTCAGTGACATGCCAATAATGGTCCACTGTTCATAGTTGCAGTCACAAGTCTTCTACACTTTGTACAGATGTCATGCAGTATATATGCCATGTGTTGTGCTCCCTCTGCAAATGTATACCATCTTTTGTGTTGGGTTGATGGTCATATCTATACATGCTGTTATAAGTAATCCTGAATGCTGTTGACTATTACTAAGCCATATCTGTGTTTAATCTGCAACACCATAAGCTGTATAGGTTTGGAGGTGCCGGCAGAACCTCCTGTCCCATTTCAGCTGGCCATGGCACCAGACACCAGCACATCTGGGGCCCAGCCTTGGACCTCCACCTCTGTAGGCTCTGCACCACCTTCTGGTGGAACTGCCACTGAGGATGGGGCTTGTCTCCCCTGGGAGCAGGTCCAGACAGGAACATGTCCACTGTTGTACAGTCCCGGAAGTGGTGCGTAGGGGGCTCAATAAGGGGTTTCGAGGCCAGATACGCCAGCTCGAGGGCAGAGTGTTACATTTACAGGGAGAGCCTGCCCCTCCTAAACAGCCCCCAGCACTACCACCTTTGCAGCTGTTTTGGTGCAGTGGTGGCTGCCCATGGCTGGGGACCTCCATCCCACTGTTTCCATCTGGGGGCTCATGGGCTTGTGACTACCGAACACCCCTACCCATCCAAGGTGTATCCCCCACATGTGTCATATACCAACCCTGTATGCTGTCTTGTCTGTCATCCTACCCAACTTATCTGCCACGAGCATACCTACTCTCCTTTCCCCACATCCCACTCTTACCCTATGGAAACAAAAGGCCATTCAGTTCCTAGAACAACATTTGCCCCATACATAGCTGTCCATTTCACACACGTGTCCACTGGACACATGTAACCCTTTTAATATGCATCACAACATACTCCAGTTGTCCTCACCCCTGTCTCTCAGGCACACGATCCTGGTATGCACATGACTCCTAAAGGTTCCAGGTACATGTGATGCAGACGATCCCATTGTACACACAACACTACTGGTCCCTCTATGGTTACCCCATTTACCTTTTTCATGATGATGATGTCGCACACAGCACCTTGCAAGAGTACTGTTCCCACATAATGATAGGACAGGAACTGTTGTGTTAATGTAAATAAAATGCACAGAGTGATGTACTTGGCCAATGTACAAATGTTTGTGTGTATTAATGACACATGTCTGTCTGAGGGGGGTCTTGATATTACATAGTACAACACCACTACATAATACATGCATTGCTGGTGCTTCCCTTTTCATTCCTTTGTGATGCTTTGTTGTCACATGGGATGTTCTTGATATATCTATCTATATATATATATATATATATATATATGTATATCTGGACATAAACACACACACACATACATCTGTATGATGGAATACATTTCCTATACTGTTGAATGACTGCGCTGGATGATATGTTTGTGATAAGATCCAATGTCTGTATATCTGCCATGGCTTAGTGGTAAATCACAATAGCTGCGTGTGCAGGGTCCTGGTTTCGAGCCTTGCAGAGGACATTTATTTTGTTGCTGGGCAGAACAAGGCCATTGGATACAGAGTGATTAAGGCACGTGTTTCATGTTTCTTGCTTGGGCTCCTCACTTCCATTGGCATAACCTGTGAGCATATGTCATTCTTGTGTACTGTTTCCTATCATAGCTGTATATCTGTGTCTATCTCCGCACACACACACACACACACACACACACACATATATATATATATATATATATATACACACACACACACACACACAAAATATATATATATATATATATATATATATATATATATATATATATATATATATATATATATATATATATATATATATATATATATATATATATATATATATATATATATATATATATACACACACACACACATATATATATATACGTATATGTATGCATATGTCTGCAACTGTATATATAGATATATATATATATATATGTGTGTGTGTGTGTGTGTGTGTGTGTGTGTGTGTGTGTGTGTGTGTGTGTGTGTGTGTGTGTGTGTGTGTCTGTAAAGCAATGCATACTTCGCACAAATGCACTTACACATGCTTACTTGTGTTTATATATGCTTAAACCTGCTTACTAGTGCCTTATTCATTATGACACTGACACTTCGCTCCAGTTAACTTTTAATTGTTATTTTGCAGGTTATACAGCGGACAGATGTCGCAATATGTTCATGTACAGATTACCGATGGTAAATGGTATGTGATGCAGTGGGATTCATTACGGGAATGTCTGTTCGTTAGGTGGTTTCTCTAACCAATACACTATTGCTGTGCTGCTTCATTTGCATATATACCCATATACCCATGGATCCTGGTTCCCCAAACACACACCCCAACACCTCCCTAACACTGCAGTCATCCATTCTCCATTAGATTTGTGGTGTATCCACACCACCACACATTGGCCAATCCCTACTCCTATAGACCCATCCCATCGGTTGACTCACTCCACGTATCCTCAGAACTCCCAAACATTTAGTCCACAAACATTGGTGACATGAGTGACCAAAAGGACACTATTAGCAATTTTTGGGTTGTCCCACATGGGACACGCATGTGTTTATGTCAAGATTAGACTCTATACTTCATTACATCCTTACTCCCGTTAAAGTGACACTACAATAAATTAATAAGTATGACTATGTGGTAACGCACACGTTACACATGAGAGCCTAATTATGTACGTGTTTGGCGTATTTCTTTTACAAATAGACCGGTTTAGTAATTGGCATTGCCATAGTAGGCAGATCACAGGAATGATTCCATGTGTGGGAAAGTCCTCACATTTGATTTTTTTCAGCAGAGCACTGACTTTTGTCATTGTACACACTTCTGCGTTTTAGCAGTTTCGTCCCTTCCCTCTTATGCACAACCTATTATTCTATCTAATGTCGAGGTTTGTAAGGGCACATTTATTTATTTATGTCTGCAAATGGAATGAATGTGTTAAAGAGAATGTACTTCTACAAATTGATGTCTGCATGTGTGTATGAATATATACGTATAATAAACTCGCTGACCTCCACGGGGCGGTCCAATTAGAACCAGCCCATCCAACCCTGGCATGCCTGGCTCCATAATTTCATACTCATAGTTCCTCCACCCCACCCGAGTTCAACATACACAACATATCATCCATTGTCCAAGTGTTATCGCAGCCATGACACACCTCCACACATTGCCCTCTCCCGACCGTTAAGGGCCCTACACGTATGTTGTCCCAACTCATGTATTCTCAGGCTCTCCCACCATTTTGTCCTTGAACATACCTGCCCTTGCCTGTGTAATGGTCGGATGGCCAAATAGCCTATCAATTTATGGGTAGTCCCACCAGGGACTACCCTCTGTGTGTAATGTAGACTTAGCAGATCAACAATGTTACTCCCACTCGTAATATCCTGCCTATGGTGTGAGTAGCAGTGCTTTGCTCACTCCTGCCCAGCTTTATATGACATACGCTGACAGCGCTATATAATACTGGAGTTGCTGTTGATTCCCTTCTCATTCCTTTTGTATACTTTATTGCTACGCCATTCTTTCATCACAGATAGATATATATATGTATATGTATATGTATACATACACACACACACATATATATATATATATATATATATATATATATATATATATATATATTTATTTATGTATGTATATTTATATATATATATATATATATATATATATATATATATATATATATATATATATATATATATATATATATATATATATATATATATATATATATATAAATATATATATATTATATATCTGTACATACTTATATACATTTCCTATGCTGGGCACTGCTTAGACCCGCGCAAGCACACTCAGACTTGCATACTGGTACTTATATGTGTTTACTGCTGCTTATTTGTGCTTACACCTGCTTACCAGTGTCTTATTCATTATGACAGTGCCACTTTGCTCGAATGATGTTTAAGTTAAATATCTCATGCGATACTCTTATGTTGGTTTTACAGCAAAACAACATTCATTCCACATGGAAAGTGATATTTGCTATTGTTGGGCTCAAACAGTGAATGCCTGTTCGTTAGGCGGATGCTCTAAACGCTACACTATTGACATTTACGTTGATTCTGCATGTTTTTCTCTATTTGACTGAATTTGACGTGTAAGCTACGCTCGGCGGAGGGCAGCTATGTGCAAACACGCTGCGCTTTGCTTACACCTTCAATATTGCAGCAATTCAAATGTATAATAGGGACATGGGGAATCTAATTGTGTAAGTTCTAGGGACAGGGCTCAACATTCCACTACATGCTTGTGTGTTTACTACTTCGATTTTATTTCACTGTTCATGGATACTCTTGTATGCTTAGCATACATTTCAGTATCCACAGACACTGAATTACTGACTTACTATTAGAGGCGGGCTCTACTAGTAGGCATAGTAGGTTCTGCAACTGTCGGGGCATGTTTACGCCTCCGTAGAGCACTTGTACACACCCCCTGCACTCGCACACATTTCCTGTGCACGTCGAGGGTGTGGTGGCGCACCCTCATACATATTCCTATGGCGCTGCAGCACCATCTGTAGTGAGGACACTCGGTGCAAGGCTAAAACCATCCTTGCGCCGAGCTTCCTGAATCCCGGGGAGTGTCTCTCCCCAACAATAGCCTTTATCTGGGGATTGACTATCAACATTGATCAAGGCCTTTTAATTATGTCACAGCATTCACTGGCATCCCTAGCATATATTATAGGAAATCTCAATTTCATTTTTAAATGTAGGACGGACATGTGCATTTATAGTCAATGAAACAAGGAGCTTAGCTCTTCCATCTCTCAGTTGTATAACTTCTTGTATTGGTTTATCTATATCAGAAGAAGTATATTCCTTCTTCAAAAAGACTACCTTCAAATGAGATAAACTTTCTTCTAAATCACTTTCCCTACCAGATCAGTCATCAAATACCCTATTTGGTAAGTACAGATCCAAGTTTATCGCTCGACTTGAAAGGCCCCAAAGATTTCTAACCAAAAAAAAAACCAAAGATTTTAAAAACTTCAGCTGTCCAGAAAGATTATCATGACTATCCTTATACTCAGTAGCCTATCCGCTTGCTCCAAGGTGACCAGTGTTAAGCTTTTTAAGGTATGAAAAAACTAATCTTTTTTGACCTCCTATTTCTTCACAGAGTCAGTGCTTCTGCAATCACCTGCACTAGGAATCTAAATCTTCACCAAAGCATAAAAAAGACTCATGGGGGGATAGCTACCTAACACAGCATATTTCCATCATATGGAACAGGTTGGCATTACTGTTCAAGGAAAGTACTACCTTTAGGGTGAGTCTTGATGAGCGGATGGGTAGACACAAATGTATACCATGGTTTCATGCAAGGCCCTGCTCAATTTGGGTGGTAAGAAGTATTAAAAGCTTGACAAGGATGGCAAAAACTTTTTACGTTTGTGTCTTTAAAGGTGTATATGGCACCTTATTGTCTCCATGATTGATTGCCTAATATTGCTCCTATGTTCTTATACAGCAGATGAGACGTTAGGATACATCAGGCAGACTGAACACCCTTTACTTAGAATGGAGAATAAGGCAGAAAAATGAAACATGAGACTATGTCATATATGTAGAGGGAGAGAGAGAGAGAGAGATAGACAAAGGGAAGGCCTTGATGGAACATATGAAAATCAAGATTGTGTTGAGAACTGGG
Source organism: Protopterus annectens (assembly GCF_019279795.1). Classification (NCBI taxonomy): domain Eukaryota; kingdom Metazoa; phylum Chordata; order Ceratodontiformes; family Protopteridae; genus Protopterus; species Protopterus annectens. The sequence continues at coordinate 1,582,003,595 of NC_056731.1, read as the reverse complement.
TTTGCAAAAGTTTTTTTTGGGCATTGCACTTGAAAAATGCATGCCATTATGAGACTCAGAATTTCATTATGGGAAACCAAGACCAGCAGGATGCAATTCTGAAATTTTACAAAGAGAAACATGTTATGGGAGCTGTGTTAACCATATAGAAAATTATCAGTGGCTGGGACACCTGTATTTGTTACGCATGATTACTGGGACATGACACTGAAACATCATTTGAAAAGGGATATGCTTTGCAATGGTAAAATGCTAATTTTTGATAGTCCAGATGATGCCATTCAGAAAACTAAAAATATAGGGATATATGTGGAAAGGACACTGACAGTGCAAGGTTATAATCCATTCCACATATTTAGACCAGCTACTACACAGACATGGATTAAAGGTGGAGGTGTCTCAATTCATATAAAAAATAAATATACCTCAAGGCTGGTCAAACAGGACAGTGCACTTGAGCTACACCATAGGCAAATTCCAATACCTTGCAAGGTATAGGTCCCCCTCTATAACCCAGAAAACCCATACCATGTATTTAAACTTATTGGAAACATTCACCATCCAACCCAATACCATATTCATGGGCAACTTTAGTTACCCCACTATTAACTGGGAATCCTATAGGACACAATGTACAGGCACAGAGATTCCTGGATTTTGTAAACACAAACTCCCTGGACCAGATTGTTAGTACATCAACCACGGGCGCAACCGTACCGGATCTGGTCCTCACTAATATGGGTGAGTGCTGCACACCCTCTAGTGTAATGTCTTCCATGGTGAGGTAAGACCACAAAATGGTCTATTTTGAAGTAAAAATAAAACCTAGACCCACAGCTAACCCTGGAATATTCAGAAACTACTCTAAGGTTAACTTTCTGCTATTAAGTGATAACCTGGAAAACTTTCAAGGCCCAATAAACCCCGAGAACACTGCAGCCTAGGCAGAACTGTTCACAGAAACCCTATATAAGCATGTTAATAGCTGCATAGAGGGAGCTGTACTCACCAGGAAGAAGTACAGAACCAACTCAGAAAACAAGTCACCCTGGTGGAATCACAAAATCAATACGCTGTATAACAGAAGGAAGAAAATCATGGTAAAAATTAGGAGGTGCAGCACCCAGCAGAATAAAAGCACTCATTAAAATAAACAAACAACTCAGAGGAAAATAATGTCTACCAAAGTCAAACTTAAGGTAAAATTGGTCTCCCAGGCCAAGAACAACCGCAAGGCCTTCTTTAGTGATGCCAACAACCTTAAAAGCAATACACAATTGTGTGCAAAGCTCATTGAAAATGCAGTCACCTATAGTGAGCCAGAAGATATAGCAAACATACTAGCTGACAAATTCAGGTCCAACATTACCCCTCTCTCCTACGAACCTTCCCTCAGGAAATACCATCAAATATAACTCCCCGTGCAATCACTAGGAAACTGGTCTGTAATGCTCTCTCTAAGGGCAAGAACACTGCATCAATGGGCCCAGACAATATCTCAGGATGCCTTCTAAACAGCATGAAACATGACTTATCAGGCTTTCTGGAATTGCAATTTCACTGTAGTCTCCAAACAGGCTTCATGCCTCATGAATAGAGAACAGCAACAGTCATCCCTCTGCACAAAGGTGGTCCATCTACAGACCCTGAAAACTACAGACCCATAAGTCTCACTAGTTTTATATGCAAAGCCATGGAAAGAATTATCATGGAAATGATTAATAATGGCATAGTAAACCTCCAGACACTGGACCCAACCCATTTTGGTTTTGTCAAGGGCAAGTCATGCCTACTCGACCTGGTAGATTTCTTTGAGAAGGTCACCAAAGCAATGGATGAAGGCAAAATGTTCACACTTTCTACCTTGACCCGGCAAGGCATTTGACACAATACCCTACTCGGTCATTGGTGACAAACTCAAGAGGTTAGATACAAACCCATATGCCAACTGGTGAATAGCCAACTGGTTCATAGACAGGACCAAGGAAGTTAGAACTGGGGAGACCACCTCTACAAAAAGACCAGTCACAACTGGAGTCCCTCAGGGATTGGTCCTTGGAACACTCCTTTTGGCATTTTTACTGAAGTCAAGGCCAATGTTAATGGTTTCTGGCTGACTAACTTTGCAGAGAATTGCAAATTAGGAGCTGTCATTGAATCCCACACTAACATAAATGTTCTCCAGGAAGGGCTGACATAGACAAACAACTGGTGTCAGAGCCATGGATTAAAACTAGATGCCAAGAAATGCATAATAGTATCCTTCGAGAAGTCATCCACCCCTGATAACTATCATATTGACAACACACCCCTTAGAGTTGACACAGTAGTCAGAGACTTAGGGACACACATAGATAATAATCTAGTCTTTGACCACATGTCTACAGTAATGAGGAAATTATTCTGTGTTGCACAGTGGTATGGCATCTAGGTCCAAGGAAGTCATTGTTCCACTATATTCAGCATTCATTAGCCCTATCATTGAGTACAATGCCCCCTTTGAAATGTACCTAACCAGGCATATCCAGCAACTGGAATGTCCACAGAGGTTCCTCACTAAAATAATACAAGGAGTAAGTAACATGTCTTATGCAGACTGCCTCAAGGCACTATCCCTGTATTCTATCTCCTACTGTTGAGGGGAGATCTTTGCCTGGCATACAGGGCATTGTCAGACCCCACTCTGATGGTCCTCCTGCATATCCACAAAACAAACAGCACCAGAATTACCAATTCTAAAGACTTAAATTTTTCCTGTGATATCAATAGGACCTGCTGGAGAGACAAGTATGTATCCCAGAGACTACCCAGTCTCTGAAACAGGCTCCTTATCCATGTGAAGCAGAGTTTCTCCCTAACCAATTCAAGTGTAACTTGGGCAATTGGATGGGGAACAGAAGAATCACCCCTGGTGTGACACCTATGTCTCCAATGGATACAGGCAGCATGTAAATGGTTCATCTTCCAAGCCCCTGCTTGTAAATGCTTCGCCCAACCCCCTGCTTACACTTATCAAGGGTATCAGAGCTTGTCAGAGATTTGGAATGCATGGCTAGGCTTAAAAAGGCCCTTGTGGTCATTAGCCTAGTAAACACCTATGAGATCAACAGTCATGACATAATCAACCTTTACAGAGAATGATCAGTGCAGTATGCTATAGCAGTAATACTGCCACTTCAGGCGCTGACACAAGGCTAACAATTGGGAAAGGAGCTGATACGTTTTTGTAATGCCCACTGCCGATATGCCAAAAAAAGATGCAGGAGAAGAGTGAAGCTCAAACAATTTTATTTTTTAAACTGCTTTTCTGCAGAGGGCAAACCCTCTGTACCCCCACACCTCCTAACTCCAAGATCACCATACCTCAGAGAAAAGGGAGTATTCTAAGAAAAAGCCATCTCAGACTTAGTTTAAGAATGTCCATTTTTTCACCCATTCATTCTCAGCATTTTGGGACATGCTAAAGCAGGTCCTGCATTTCAAATGGTTAACTTTTTTCAAATGTAGCTTAAACTGGACTGATACCATTTTCTGTAGGACTCTGGACAGCTGAGGCAAAAGAACAATTGGCCAGTAGTAAACAAGAATGGAGGCATTAGATGTTAGGTATGAAATTGCCAAACCTTCCTTCTGGAATTAAGTATGATGCCAAAAATAAGAGACAGAACTGATACATGCACCAGCAAAGCAGTAATGTAGGCTGTTGTCAAATACAGGAACCAGCAGTGTAGCAATGTGAGTTGCTACCAAATACAGGAGCCAACAGTGTAGTAATGCGGGCTGCTACCAAATACATGAACCAGCAGTGTAATAATGCAGGCTGCTACCAAATTACAGGAACCAGCAGTGTAGTAATGTAGACTGCTACCAAATACATGAACCAGCAGTCTAGTAATGTGGGCTGCTACCAAATACAGGAACCAGCAGTGTAGTAATGTGGGCTGCTACCAAATACATGAACCCGCAATATAGTAATGTGGGCTGCTACCAAATACAGTTACCAGCAGTGTAGTAATATGGGCTGCTACCAAATACATGAACCAGCAGTATAGTAATGTGGGCTGCTACCAAATACAGGAACCAACAGTGTAGTAATGTGGGCTACCACCAAATGCAGTAACCAGCAGTGCAGTAATGTGGGTTGCTACCAAATACAGGAATCAGCAGTGTAGCAATGTGGGCTGCTACCAAATACAGGAACCAGCAGTGTAGTAATGTGGGCTTCTACCAAATACAGAATACAGAAACCAGCAGTATAGTAATGTGGGCTGCTACCAAATACATGAACCAGCAGTGTAGTAATGTGGGCTGCTACCAAATACAGGAACCGACAGTGTAGTAATGTGGGCTACCACCAAATACAGGAACCAGCAGTGTAGTACTGTGGGCTGCTACCAAATACAGGAACCAGCAGTATAGTAATGTGGGCTGCTACTAAATGCAGGAACCAGCAGTATAGAAATGTGGGCTGCTACCAAATACACGAACCAGCAGTCTAGTAATGTGGGCTGCTACCAAATACAAGAACCAGCAATGTAGTAATGTGTGCTGCTACCAAATACAGGAACCAGCAGTGTAGTAAGGTGGGCTGCTACCAAATACATGAACCAGCAGTATAGTAATGTGGGCTGCTACCAAATACAGGAACCAGCAGTGTAGTAATGTGGGCTGCTACCAAATACATGAACCAGCAGTATAGTAATGTGGGCTGCTACCAAATATAGGAACCAACAGTGTAGTAATGTGGGCTACCACCAAATATAGGAACCAGCAGTGCAGTAATGTGGGTTGCTACCAAATACAGGAACCAGCAGTGTAGCAATGTGGGCTGCTACCAAATACAGGAACCAGCAGTGTAGTAATGTGGGCTGCTACCAAATACAGAAACCAGCAGTGTAGTAATGTGGGCTGCTACCAAATACATGAACCAGCAGTGTAGTAATGTGGGCTGCTACCAAATACAGGAACCAACAGTGTAGTAATGTGGGCTACCACCAGATACAGGAACCAACAGTGCAGTAATATGGGCTGCTACCAAATACAGGAACCAGCAGTATAGTAATGTGGGTGGCTACTAAATGCAGGAACCAGCAGTATAGAAATGTGGGCTGCTGCCAAATTACAGAAACCAGCAGTGTAGTAATGTGGACTGTTACCAAATTACAGAAACTAGCAGTGTAGTAATGCGGGCTGCTACCAAATTACAGGAGCTAGCAGTAGGTTGCTACCAAATTACAGGAACCAACAGTGTAGTAATATAGGGTACTGCCAAACACAGAAACCAGCAGTGTAATAATGTAGACTGCTGCCAAATACAGGAACCAGCAGTGTAGTAATGTGGGCTGCTACCAAATACAGGAACCAGCAGTGTAGTAATGTGGGCTGTTACCAAATTACAGGAACCAGCAGCATAGTAATGTGGGCTGCTACCAAATAGAGGACTCATAGGATTATAGGTAAAAAAATCATAGGAAGTTACTAGGCTAATGGCCCTAGGGCCCTTACAAGTCTAGCCAGGATCTTACTCTTATTTCCATGATCAGCACCTGTTGCCCCTGTCCAAGAGGGACACAGGTGGAACCCCCGGGGTGAATTTATGGTCATCCATCCAATCATCCACATTGTGTTTGAAGAGGGACAAACAGGTGCTCTGTTTGACATGAACTGGGAGTCTGCTCCAAAGGTGTTGTAACCTCTGGGAGAAAAATCTGTCCCTCTGGCAGGTTTTATTAATGTCACATACTAGGTTAAGGTCTTTAGAGTGAATATCCTGTGTACCATTTGACTTACAGATATGCAGCATTTCCAATAAAGCAGGGTCATAGATTGCCTTGTATGCATTGCAGCAATCACCTCTGAGTAGCCTGTATGAAAGTGAATAAAGTGACAGCGATTTCAGATGATCCCCATAGAACAGATGCTGAAGACCTTGAATTTTCCTTGTGAGGAACCTTTGTGGATTCTGCAGTTGCTTGGAAAGGTACATACCAAAAGGGGCACTGTACTCAGTTATTGGCCTATAAGGGAAGAGTACAGGGAGGTTATAACTTCTTTTTTCTTGAGGCAATGCCCTTACTTATGAGATGAAAAATATAGAATGCCCTTACCACTGTGGCGATATGGTGGTTAAAGGTAAGGTTACTGTCATAGGTTCATAGGTTGGTACTAGGCTATCGGCCCTAGGGCCTATACAAGCCTAGCCATAACAATTCCCTGGCTATTTCTTCCCACAGTATTTACTTCCCTGGAGCCCTATCTAGCAGGGTGACTGACGTGATCCCCAGGGTGAATTTCCTATCTCCCATCCAATCATCAAGGTTCCTTTTGAAGAGGTCCAAAGAGGTGCTCTGCTTGACATGTATGGGCAGTCTATTCCAGAGTCTGGGGAGTCTCTGGGTCAGAAACCTATCCCTCCAGCATGTTTTGTTTATTGTGATGACAAGGTTTAGATCCCTGGAGCGTGTGTCTCTGAGGGATTGGGATTTCTTTAAGTGTAGCATGTCCAACAGCTCTGGGTTTGACATGGTTTTGTATGTTAGGCAGAGATCGCCTCTGAGTAGATGATATGCAACAAAGTATAGACGGAGTTTTTTTAGATGGTCAGCATAGGGTATCTGCTTTAGGCCTGTGATTCTTTTAGTGAGGTATTTCTGCGGCTTTTCCAGTTGTTGCAGATGTCTTGAGAGGTACATACCAAACGGGGTGTTATATTCTATAATGGGTCTAATGAGGGATGAGTGCAGTGGGGCAATAACCTCCTTTTTTCTGGATGATAAGCCCTTAGTAATGAGGTGTGCCACATAGAAGGATTTCCTGACTGTTGTGGCGATGTGATTATCGAAAGTGAGATCACTATCCACCTGTGTCCCTAAGTCTCTTATCACACTTTCGGTGTTTAGTGTACTGCCACCTACGTGGTAATTCACGGGTACATGTTTTTTCCCAGAGGGTATAACTATACATTTCTTGGCATTGAGCTTGAGCCCATGGCTTTGCCACTGAGCATCTGTTTCTGTAAGGCCCTTTTGTAGGATATCCACATCATTTGGGGATTCAGTAATGGCTCCCAGTTTGCAGTTATCTGCAATCTGTATGCCCAGGTCTCTCCCCACTGAGTGCATACTTAAGGTGATGTTATTTATGTGATAGTTAGTAGGAACATCGCTTTTACTGAAATTAATGATAATGCATTTTTTTTGCATTGAGTTTAAGGCCATGACTTTGCCAACAATCATTTGTTTGTGTAAGACCCTCTTGTAGGATGTAGAAATCATTTGGAGATTCTATGAACAGTCCCATTTTGCAGTCATCAGCAAACTTTGTCAGCCACAGACCTTTAGAGTTTGCTTGTACTTAAGAGGAATATATTCCAAACAGTAGAGGTCTCAGGACTGATCCCCATGGAACAATACTGGTTGCAGGTCTGCTGTTGGAGCTGAATTCCCCTATTTTGGCTATATGAGTTCTATCAGTGAGCCAGTTAGTGACGCATCTAACGATATAAGGGTTGATGCCTAGTTGGATGAGTTTGTCAATGATGCCTGAGTGGGGAATAGTGTCAAATTCCTTGGCTAAGTCCAGGTAGCCAGTATGCACAGATTTCCTTTTGTCCAGGGCCTTGGTGACTGTCTCAAAGAAGTCCCCCAGGTTTAACAGGCATGATCTCCCTTTGACAAATCCAAACTCAATAGGGTCAAGTGTTTGGAGATTACCTATATCTTTATTGATAAGGGCCATGATGATTCACTCCATGGCCTTGTAGATAAGGCTAGTCAGGCTAATAGGCCTATAGTTCCCAGGGTCAGTGGAAGCACCACCTTTGTGCAAGGGAATAATGGTGGCTGTTTTCCATTCAGCTGGTATGAAGCCGGTGCTTAGACTATGATTGAAAAGATTACCCAATAGTGTTGCTAATTCATGTTGGAGCCCATGTAAGATGCAGCCTGGGATGTTATCAGGCCCACAGAGTCTGTGTTTTTGGCTTAGAGAGGGCATTTATAACTTGCTCTTTAGAGATACAAGGTAGGGGACAGGTAATAGAGGGTTGTCATGGGATATGTGTGGTGGGGAAAGGGGAGTGACATTTATGCAGAACTTGTTGGCCAACAGGTTAGCTATGTCTGCAGGCTCAGTATATCTGGTATCATTAACCACTGGTTCGGCACAAATCTGGGCCTTTCCTTTTAGGTTACGGATGTAACTATAGAATGTCTTGTGGTTGCCCTTTGTTGACAAGGCTAATTTGGACTCACAGTTTGCTTTGGAGGACTTCACAAGAACTCTTATCTGTTTGTTTAAGATGAGGAGTGAGTGTTTCCAGTTTAGAATGGCTCACTTCCTTTTACTCTTAGACAACAATTTCCTCCTCTTATTGTAAAACCTGTTAATGGCAGTTGTCCACCAGGCAGGTTTGCTCCTCTTTGAGGAGCTTATTTTGGTCCTATCGGGTATGGCTGAGTCAATGCAGGTATACAGGTGTTCGTATAAAACATTGCTGTAGAGCTTGGCATAGCTGCCAGCTCCATCTGAGGGAAAAGGTGCAGTGAAGCTATTTATACCATCCTGTAAGAGGTTGTAATCTGCTCAGGAGAAGATTTTTAGCTTAGGTGCTACTGGGAGGGGCACCAGGTGTGATAGTTACTTCGAATGAGACCGATTTGTGGTCATATCTCACCAGGGAGGACCTCACACAGTGGGGGTGCTACAGTGGTCTGCCGTATTAGTAATTACCAGATCCAGGATGTTGGCACCCCTTGTGGGGGTGTTAATCAGCTAATCCAGGGCATTGGAGTTAACAATGTAGAGGAACTTTTGGACAAGTGAGTCTGAGTATTAGTAATTTATCCAGTCAATGGATGGGTGGTTAAAGTCACCCAAATCCATGGTGATTGGATATATCTTGTCTAGATTCAAATAGGCAGAGTGGGTGTCCTGATTCATGGAGGGGTCCTGTAGCTGGCAATGACTTAAATAGGTGTCCTACCAACAGTTAATTGCACCTAGTGTCTCCAGGGAATCATACTGTTTAACCAAGCTGGAGGTGTATTTATCTTTAATAAATATTGATACACCACCTCTAGTTTTCATGCCTTAAGTTTGAGGTCTGAACGGAAGGAAGTGTAACCCAGTATGACTGGAGTGCTCTCCACAGCCTTGAACCGGGTCTCTGTGACTGCACAAATTTCTTTGCCTTCCAAGGTGAGGACAGCTTCCAGTGAGTGCAGTTTTGTGTTGCAACTCCTAGCATTTAGCAGCATAACCTTGAAGTTGTTTTTAAATGGAGTTTTTGCATTGGGAATTTTGTCCTTGAGACACTGTCTAAAAAAGGCACTATGGGGGTGGTAAGAGCCTTAACCAGTAGTTGAAATCCCAGGGGTGACAGATGAAGACCATCTCTGGCAAAGCATTGAGGTCTGTTGATCATGTTATCCCAGGCTGATAGATAATGGATCCCCTTAGAATGACACCAGAAGCTAAGCCATTATTGAAGTCAATCATTTTCTGTTTGTATTGAGGTATCATCCTAGGTGAAGGCAAGATGCTGCTTAAGGCTATGGACATACCTGCTTTTGACACATAGTCCGAGAGCTCAGTCATGTCTCTCGTTATATAGTCCAGAGAGGTATGTCTCAAATCATTCACACCAACATGGAATATGACAGAGTCATAACAGTATAGTAATCTGGCTGCTGCCAAATACATGAACAAGCAGTGTAGTAATGTGGGCTGCTACCAAATACAGGAACCAGCAATGTAATAATGTGGGTTGCTACCAAATACTGGAACCAGCAGTGTAGTAATGTGGGTTGCTACCAAATACAGGACTCAGCAGTGTAGTAATGTAGGCTGCTGCCAAATTACAGGAACCAGCAGTGTAGTAATGAGGGCTGCTACCAAATTACAAGAGCCAGCCGTGCAGTGATGTGGGCTGCTGCCATAGGATCACAGGAAGTTACTAGGTTAATGGCCCCAGGGCCATTATAAGCCTAGCCAAGTTCTACCCTGATTTCCACTATCAGCACCAATTACCCCAGTCCAAGAGGGACACAGGTGGAACCCCTGGGGTGAATTTACAGTTACCCATCCAATTGTCCAGACTGCATTTGAAGAGGGCCAATGAAGTGGGAGTCCATTCCAAAGTTGTGGTAACATTTTGGAGTCAAATCTTTCCCTCCAGCAGGTTCTATTAATCTCACATATCAGGTTGACATCTTTAGAGCGAGTAACCTATGTACCATTTGACTTGCAGATATGCAGCATTTCCAGTAAAGCAGGGTCAAAGATTGCCTTATATGCAAGGCATAAATCACCTCTGAGTAGTCTGTATGAAACAGAATAAAGTGACCATGATTTCAGACGGTCCACATAGAACAGATGCTGAAGACCTTGAATTTTCCTTGTGAGGAACCTTTGTGGTCTCTCCAATTAATGCAGGTGCTTGGAAATGTACATACCACATACAGGAACCAGCAGTGTAGTAATGTGGGCTGCTACCAAATATATGAACCAGGGTTATAGTAATGTAGGCTACCACAATTTTTAAAAATCTGGGGCATAGACAGGAAGACCCTGGACTACTTCTGTCAAGTGCAGCTTGTATTACAGTATATCCCTGTTTGTAGGGTATCCTCCTAAAGTAAACCAGAGGGCAGTCAGGTTCTAGATCTTTAAGAATGGACTGCACTGGGCTAGAGGTCATGGAAGATAATAGATGTCATTGATCCATTTTCTTGCTATATCAATACAGCATGTGATGTGACCCACATTAGTTGGCAGGTTGAGTGCTCACAATGAGATTACTGCTGTCCTGCTAGAAGTCCTAAAGGTTTGATTCCAGACTGGTTTGCCTATTTGTAAGATTTGAATCTTTGTGTCTTTTAACTACCTATTTTCCACATTGCAAATAATTATTCTGTACATATGTGCATTGCTTCAGAGACTTTCCTGAAGCTTTGCAAACCCTACAAGTACAGTCTCTGAACTCACAACCATAGGAAGGGTGGGGTAGATGGGACTCCATCCTTGGTGTCAAGTTGTGAGGGGAAGTTATGAATGTATACAAGCTGTATTTCAGAGGTTTCAAGAGGGGAACTGCCACAGCAAAGTGTAATCAATTTTTTTAGCACCTACTAGAGGAGCAGAACATCAGGAAGATGTTTATTCACTGATCGCATGAGGCCTGGTATGGAACAGACAGAAAACAACAGAAAGTAAGGGGTCTATATCAGAATAGCGAAGAGGCATTTAATCGAATGCCTCTTTGCCGACACATAAACAGCGAATGCACTAAACCGCGAATGCTCAGAACACCGATTTCTTTCCCTGGGAAAGAAATCGGTAGCACTAACACACAAACACACACGCTTTCAAACATTACAATGTGGGGGGCTTCACCCCCCCACAACTAAATATACCAACTCCAAGATTGCACTACACTGGGGAAAGTGGCAAACACACGGGGAAGGCCAAGTGATTTCTTTCCCAGGGAAAGAAATCGCTGTTTTGAGCATTTGCGCTTTAGTGCATTCGCTCTTTATGTGTCGATGAAGAGGTATTCGATTAAACGCCGCTTCGCTATTCTGATATAGACCTGAAAGTAAGTGATGTTATTTTATTTAAATAAAAAGCCTTGTGAAAAACTTAAGTAGATTAAGAGCTGTAAATGAGTGCAGCAGTGGCCAGTTACGCTGTTTTGCTTAAAGAGCCAACATCACCGGAAAGTTAGTGTGAAGAGTGAGCTGTGAATCTGATATATTCATATATGCTGTGGAACAGGTCCAGTCTGTGGTGAAATGGAGGCCTAGGCAAAGGACTCCATGGTGTCAACCCTACTGTCACTGTTTCCTCCCCTCTTTTGCAAACCTAGGCCGCAGAAGCCACAGGGTCCTAAATGCTCAGAGATGAACTTCAGATTTTATTTTTTAACCTTTTGAACCTTTTGACCTAAGGATGGAAAGGGCAAAAAGCATGAGTAAGGAAAGACATCTAGACTTTTGTTTCTTCAGCCTTTTACTACATCTTTTCAGCACATCTTGACTTGCTAAGACAGTACTATAATGTAATAACTATGAAAGAACTAACTGAATCAAGCTGGTGGTCAAGGGTCACTTAACCCCCATAAGCCATTGGTTTCTAGATGTTATGAGGTGTATTTCAGAGCTTTCCCCCCAACCTTTTGATCCATTAATGGCATGAATATAAATTGTGACCAAGGGAATGAATTTAAAATGTTTTCATTTAAGGGATAATACATTTTGGCTTAATGTTCATATCAAGCAAAATCGTTGTTCCCAATAAACTGAAAAGAAAAATGCTTATGAGTGTATTTAAATCATATCTAGAAACTGTGTCTGCCTTCCAACCCACCCGCCAAAAAAATCTAGTTACCTTCAATGTATGCCTGTGATGTCAGTCTGGGACTAAATTAAAAAAAAAAAAAAAAAAAAAAAAAAAAAAAATGAATGGCCACATTAACATATTTTAAATTTTTTCTGTTAGACATACCGCCTTACATCTACTCCCCAAAATAGCCAGCAGTATACATGTCTGATGCTTGATTATGAGGAAAGTGAAAAACAATGATCCTAGTAACATATTCAAGCTGTTGCTCCAAGAATGTTTACTGCCTCTATACAGGCTATAGCAATCTTATGTGCAAACATCTGAGATTTATGTGGAAAGTTAAAGAAATAATAACTACACTGACCCCAGCCCCATATAAGCTAATAAAAGCAGACTGTTCATAATCCCGCTCAAGTTATAGATACCATCTGTGCATTTCTAAACACAAACAGCTTGAGACTAGAAAGGGCCCAGGTAAGACGTTCAGGATGGAACCTCTATACTAAACCTGTGTCAAAATCCCGTTATACAGCTGGGGGGTTGCCAGACTCCCTGAATCTCTGAGGGTCTAAATGTTCTGTGATGCATTTTATGCCTTATATTTGAAAGATAATTACTTGTTAACCTTTCTTTCTTTTTTTACTGCTAGATAAAAATTATGAATGCGCTCTCAAATACCGTGTGTGTCCACAGATAAAACTGGAGATTACATTTTTTTGCAAACAGACACCCACATACTAAAACCACCCTTGACAATCCAGGTCTAGAACAAGATGTGCATGCACTCATACACAGACACAGGGACATACAGACACATGCATGCACGCACAGACACAAACACACACGCACACACGCACGCATGCACACACACGCACACACACGCACACATACACACACACGCGCACACACACACACACACACACACACACACACACACACACACACACACACACACACAAACGCACGCACGCACACACACGCACGCACAGACACACACACACGCACACGCATACACATACACACACACACACACACACACACACACACACACACACACACACACACACACACACACACACTTCTATCTATTGTTGAGTCACATCTGACTCCTATACCAAACCACACAACTTCAGACAGTTTATTAAGTTGCCAGTCTAACTGCCACATTTCTTTGGGATGAGGGAGAGAACCTTAGGAACCAGAGAAAATGCATACAAACAGAGGGAAGCCATGCAGAGTCTACAGAGAAGATACCGCAGCCATAAACTGAATCAGAGATCCTGTAGTTGTGAGGTGACAGCTTTACTGCCTGTGCCTCTATGCCACCGTACATAATTTTCCATACAGGAAAATTAATGAACTACACCAGGTCTTTGAGATGTTAGAGGAAACACAAAGCTCCTGAATCAAGCCTAGTTAGAAGCAGGGTGGAAGAACAGAGTCCACATTGAAGGAAGCACAGCCAAGAATTTTACCAGACAGCCAAGAGCTGTGACATGGTAACACTACTTGCTGTGCCAATATACCAATGACCAGTTGCCTTCATACACAATCTGCTCAGACCACCAAAGATAGCATGTTGTTGTGTATATGTCGGAAGTTTCACTGTGAAACTGAAAGTGAAAGAAATTATGGCTAAACTGTTACTCTTAAGTACACTGCAACACCCTCTACTCATACATACATACATACATGTATAAATCAGAGCAATGGTCTTTTTACACTGTTTTCAGCAAAATACAATTCAATGAGTGACACTGCTCCTGACAAGCCAATCAGTCACTGTTTAACTGCAATTAACAACAGAAGGGTAAGTCATAATTATGAAGAAACTGTCCGCATACACAGAAATTATAATTACTTTTTCATAGTCTCTCCCCGGGATTCATGAACCTTGCGCCAGGCGCCAGCATAGCGTCGGCGTTATAACGCCAAATATGGCTGCTGAGCGATTCAGGTATGAATGAATTCCACGTGCACTACCGGGCGGCGCCGGACCGCCTCCGCCCGGCGTAGGTATGCAAAACACACTGTGTGCGGTATTGCACCATGCAAATGAAGGCAAATAGCGATCCACGGCGGCGCGTAGCGTAAGAGCACGGCAATGTAAACCAAAATACGGTTTACATTTACCCAAACATGACCGAGGAGTAACGGAAGGCTGTCAAAGTCAGGTATCATACAGGTGCAATATGCCAATGTGGAAAGGCACCGAGAATGTCCAAAGAAAATATGCACAAAATGTAAAAATGACATAAATGGCACGTGACGTAGAAAGAACAGCAGACCCCGGATATGTGCACAGAAGTTGCAAAGCAATGAAATAATATGACAATGTCCTAAAAGAGCAGTATAACACACATCAGCTGCACAGCCACCACACACCATAGTATGTATGTAAAGCTTCAACCCCAGCGCAATGGTTGTCAAGGAGTGGTGGCGGTGTTCGCCGTAACCATGTATTAGTAGTCAATTCCATGCAAATGAGGCAGATAATAGTGAATCGCAAAAACGGCCGGTGTAAGGATGGAGCAAACGGCCCAGCGGTACTACACCGAGGAGTGGCCTACACGAGATACATGTCAACCACAGAGGGTGTGCCACCGTAGGAGGAAGGATATTGAGGTCAGCAAATCTGGGCTGTACAATGCACATCACAGCATCAGGACTGGCGGTGAGGAAATAGATGCTGAGAGTACATAATGCGCGCACAGATGCATGTGCACGAGGATGACTACGCTCCCCAAACCAGTCATGTGACGGCCTCCCGCCAACAACCACGGATATAGGAAGGTAATGCGGAGAATACGAGGAAATGCGGAAGCAGTGTAAACGGAGCCGTAATGAGCAATCAACACCAATCAATCCAGGAAGGGCAAACGGCGGCAGCTGGTAACTCTGCATGCAGACCCCTGCATAACGGGAAAGGGGAGGCATATGAATGCAAAGATAGTAGGGGATGTAGTAGAAATGCAAAGAGCAAAGAACCGAAATAGCACAGCCAAGTACAGAGGTAGCATAACCGCGGCTGCAGATAAAATGCATCATATGCCATGTGCCTGCAGGATGCAGTAATGTAAGATGCAAAGCCAAGGCAATGCAGGCAACTGTAATGTAACACTAAAGGCAATACCGCTGCAGTAGCAACCGTAAAACAACGGAAATAATCCATGGATACGCTGCACAGACACACCCAATGACATCACCGGGTATACAGCACAACAGTATTAAGTGTGAATGCACACAACACACAGCGCGATTTCCCAAACGCCGCACCCTAGGGTGTAAACAGACGGGGAACTTTTAATATGTATATGCTGGGTGCCGCTGTGGCGTGATGCATAGGTATGTGGCAGAGACAGACGGAGTTGCGGAGGATGGTGCCGACAACCACCGTGAGGCCTCACAGGAGAAGGAGAGTGTTCAGACCAAGGGTGACCTACCAGGGCTGCGAGACCTGGAGATAGTAGAGCTACAGGGTGGACAGGGACACGTTACAGCAAATAGTGGAGCTGTGCTGGCCGCGCCTGAGAACAAGAGACAACAGAGGGGAGCCCATCCCAGTGGACACAAAGGTATGTGTGAGCTTGCGAATACTGGCTACAGGTACCTTTCAAAGGCCAACCTGGGACATAATGGGCATCTCACAGGCATCAGCATCCAGGGTACTACACCAGTTCCTGGATGCCATGTTACCACATGCCCATGAGCACATATATTTCCCCAGATCTCAGGAGGAGTTGGCTAGCAATATGCGCCGCTTCCACCGTGTGGCACAATACCGGAGGTACTGGGTGCGATAGACTGTACGCACATAGAAATTAAGTCACCACCGGGAGCAGGGTAGACGCTACATAAACCGCAAGGGATACCCTCCATCAATTGCCAGGTCGTGGTGCAATGCGCAGGGCATTATCATGGATGTGTGTGCTGGCAGCCCTGGAAGCTACCACGACTCCCATATCTGGCATGCCTCACAGCTGTATCAGGTATTCGCCAGGGGACATCACACAAGGTCACCTTGTGGGGGATGCTGGCTACGACTGGAGCCGTGGTTGATGACACCCATCAGAAATGCACACACACACATGCAAGAACGCCATAATGAGGCACACGCACAAACAAGAATAATCATAGAGCGTGTGTTTGGGATGTTGAAATCACGGTTCCGTGCTTGGATACATCCGTGGAGCCTTGCAGTACTCTCCAGGCACAAGTGCCCACATATTCATAGTATGTTGTATGCTACACAATATGATTCTGCGGAAACAGCTGCTGCAGGGACATAATGCTGGAGGGCCACCAAGCCCGCCACAACTGCCAGGGCAAGCACAGGCACAGGGCTGCTCAGCGCCATGGACACACTGAGCCAGCCCCAGTAGGTAGACAGAGGCATCCAATATGCCTACGCCCTGGCAAAGAGGGAACGATAGCACATACTTTGACAGTGTAGGCCCCATGGACTGACACCTCCTGACCTGCACACACAGTAAAATGGACGCCACACAAACATGTCCGCCCGTAATGTGTACCGTGATGTGCGGACGTATGTGTGACTCCAACAAAGGCACCGCCAAACACTGCACACCCAATAGCCAGCAGAGCATGGAACGCCAACACCTCACCGCGATGCCGGTTCTACAGCACACGGCGAGTCAGAGATGCCACTATCGCCGCAAGTCGACCACATATGTACTCATGTGCATACACAGATACGGAAATAGATATCAGTACACATGTAGAAATATATGTACGCATACACAGATATAAAGTACAACAGGGTAATATGGAACCCAGGGATGCAAGTTCACAGATAAGTAAGACGCGAAATCTCCACATAGTAAACATAGTGACCGACAACCCGATCATCCGGGAGGGTGGGCAGAGCAGGTAACGCCAGCCATGGAAATGTCAACCTGCATCAATACATATCCGCGTGTCGGGATGATCACCAGTCCACGGTACAGTAACGGAATATAAAGCGTGTCATATCCATAGGATATGAGTGCGGAGATACACGCCGCCGGGCGCATGCCAACGAGGTATTGTGTTCAACCGTCGGTGCGAAGCGGCAAGCATACCAGTGAAGTGTACGACATTATGAGGAACGTACCTCATTTGGGGTGTAAAACAGTTCATGTTCCTCGCAGTTCCTCAAAGTTCCACATTGAAAATGTCTGTCAAACATCCATTGTTAGGAATGTATATAAATGACATCCTGGTAAATAGAATTTAATCATAGTAATTCATTAAAGGTTCTTCACTGTAAGTAAATCAGCATGTCATAATCATCCTATGACCTACCTAGCTGAAGTTGTCACTATGCCATTACTATGTGTTCCACATTATGCCCATTTGTTTCACATTACTAATGTGTGTGTCCCTCAGTTTGGAAATAGAAGGTTGAGAGCCATGGCGGCAATATGTGTATGTGTGAGGTGAGGTTGTCGTGTGTTCCGCTGTGTGTGTGTAATGTGTGCCACTGTGAAATGTGTATGTAGATGACATGTCACAGGCGGAGTGTAATAACACGCGAGGCATACAGTACAGGAACCATAGGCGATGTACAGCAGTACCCACAAAGTAGTACTGACATCTCCTCAGTGGCTATGCACGTGGCGACGAAAACGATGCAAAGCGGAAATGTCCCAGAATGTACCACAGGGACATAGCCAACAGGAGATGCAAAGGACGATGTACAAACCATGACCGTATGTATGGCGGCCATATGGTAGACTCAACACGATCCGTCGTCAACGTTACACAGCATCAGGCATGTACGGCGAAAATACGAATGTGCTATCCCGCACCGATCGTGAACACTTACGGTCCCGTGAATACCGCTGTGTGTTCCACGACCGCTAAGTAAGCAAGCGGCACACGAATAGGAGGCTACCGTAGCATACAGGCCGTCCCAAGTATAGGACCACAATCACCGTAACTATCAGTGACAAAATGCCAATGGATAGTAGGCACGGACGAACATCCGCAGATATATAACCGATGTGAAGGAGGAATACGTGCAGGAAGCACACATGCAGGCGATACCGACACCACACGACATGAACAGAACAACCATTCCCCACACAACAGACAGGTAACCTGCAGCTCCCCAAGCAGGGATGGAGCACAAACACAAGCATATCTTGTATGTATAAATGCAAGACTCACACCCCGCACTGCCACCCACATCCGCAGATATACCCCATCGCACATATCAAAGGGATAACAGCTAAAACCGTAGCAAAACATACAGGCAGTCAATGACAGCGCATACCCACAACAAGCCGCTGGGAAACAGTAGCAGCAGCTGATGCATCCGCATCCGCTGTGTACAGGAATATAACAGCTATGTTACACATCTGAATGCACAACGCCATCGACAGACGCCGCCAGGACACGGAGACCCACATGTCGAACAGAATTCCATACCCAACACACACAATCCACGGCTAACACCACAGCGAAATGTACCTGACACCACACATAGCGGATGCAGTCACACAAACATGATACAATACATACCATCCTCACGAAGGTATTGCAAATAACCAACGCCACACGAGGAATGAACCATGGCCTAGTGCCGACGCCAGAACGCATTTAAAGGAGGGGATCACCGTGATATGCGATAAGTACACACCGAGGAATAGCTATTGGCGTGATTAACCCACATGCCTCAGGTGACGACTTAATATAAGGAAGACTCCTGGATATTCAAACCGTATGTTCATACCGAACAAATACCGAATACAAAAGAAGGAGTAGCAAGCAAGTACTGACGAATACAGAACCAAAGGTCGGAAAGGTATGTCGAACCCACGACATGTACTGTTGTGTAACGATGATACGTATGACTAATCTGTACAGTATGTGAACGGTGTGTGTAGGTAAAGATACCTGTCCATCAGGCAGAGAGTGGTGAAAGTTGGTTATGTAATGCTAAGCCACGCAGCATACCAACGACTGTGGACAACGCAGCGCAGCAGTGGGACAACATGTACACACCCGGATAACCCCAGGTTAGGCCTGCCACCTTTCAAATGGCCAAAGTGGGACATTTTCGACACACATCAGATGTTACAGGTGGACACATACCCATGGTCAGTACAAAGGGTAGAACTGTACTCTTTTGCCTAAATAAAAGCGTAGTCTTGTAGCAGTTTAGTTGCTTATTGTGTGTCTTGTAACATTTAGGAATTTACATACATAAATAACTATGTTATGCAACTCTTACATAAAAATGGGACATAATTATGTCCTACAATCTCAGGACATTTGCCATTTGTAATATGTTTTGTCAGGACACAACTGCCCAAAGAGGGACTGTCCCTTGCAAAGTGGCACAGGTGGTAACCCTACCCCAGGTCTGCCATAGGGGTTTCAAACACAGAACAATGCCACCACCCACGCTGATGCTGGCAGTGGATATCCAACAATGAAGTGCCACAGCAGGATAGGACATGTATGTATAGTGTCACAGCACACATGTGCATGGGCATATACCGTCGATGTCATACGGAATGTGCGCACGACGCACGTATCCCACGCAGTAGGGGTGACTATGTCAATTATGTGTAATGCAAAGCTGTCATGATGGATATGTTCAGAAATCATAGACAGTATCACAGGCATAGCATGCATGATGGAGGGATGGCCTAATGTTATGTACATAAACAAGATATGTATGGCCTGCACATATGGGACAATGTAGTAGCAGAATAGTTACCCAAATGGAGGGAACAGCAAGTAACCATGTCCAAACGTTCCGTAGCAGGTGCAATGTGTGTCACAATGATGTCCAGCAGGGCCGTGTGTAATCGCAGGTGCAATGTACACAGTAGTGACAACCCCCCCCATGGTAGTGTCCACTGAACGGCAGAAGTGGATGTCAACTGTTATGTCTATACAGTACGTCCGCTGTGGTGGTACCATGGGTCTGTGTCACCCTACCAGCAAGGGAGCTATCACATGACTAGTGACACAGTGTGCCCCTGTGGGATGTGCACAGGACCTATGTCCCACAGCACGGTGTGTGTCCAGTCTGTGGATGTCACACAGACGCCCGGGCCGAGCAATGTGGCATGTGTGCACACATGCAGGACTGCTCCTCCCACCCTGCCCACTGCAAACGCCATGTAGGAGTACTACATGCATCAGTACTGCGGAGAACATGGCCCATGGCAGAGTAGATTACACCCCTGTGTTAGTGGCATGCAGGTGAGTACAGATGTGTTACATGACTGTCATTTGCATATGTAAACTGTCTGAGCCGGGTAGAGATCACAGCATGACTATACTGAGACATGTAACGTTGTATCCATTGTGTAAGGTACACCACACATGTGTTATTGTAACACTGCCCGCCTGTACATGTGTGTATGGCACAGGTACAAGGGCACCCAAGGTATCAGCTAGACATACGGTCCAGAAATGCGTGGTCCTGCACATGTGTACCCACGCCATGGTGAAATATGGCAACCACAGCACCATGTCGGCATGTGTGTGTACATCAACCATGTACAACGTGATATGCCTGTATAGGGACAGTATCCATGTGATACACACCGCATGACTGACAGTATGCAAAGGTGATGTGTATGCACTATGTGTGATGTAACTGATGCAATGATATCTACATGATATATCTGCCACACTGACACCTGTATGGGTGTTAGCAATATGAGTAGGATGAGCTAGAATGCTGCCAGGTATGTAGATGTGGTATATGTAGGCATGGACAATACTGTGTGACAGCAGGTAGTGTACGTATGCATATACTGAGCATGAGGGGCCACATGTCTGAGGACTGTGCAATGTCACACGTCCGTGACTTGTTGTAGTTAGCATGATATGCCTGCACCACTGTGTGACCTGTACAGGAGGCACATGGCGAACATCCCGAGACATAGGGTAATGCGTGATGCTGGATGTGTACATTGGCAATAGCATAAAGTGGAATGGTGCTGAAGGGCAAAGAGCGGATCATGTCCGATGTGATACCTCTGTACCACCCCAACCACCCATGCAATAGTATGACAGGTGGCCAGCATGGGATGTGGTGTGCTGTGGCGCACATAAGCCCAACAAGGGTGCCAGTAAAGGCATGCAGGTAGTCAATGAGTGTGTGAAGCATGTATGTCAAGATGTGGCCCAGTGCCATACTGAATGGCCCAGTCATGGGTGTAGAAATGCAGCCCCATACGTGCAATGCAGTACCACCCATGTGTAGTGTGATAGATGTGGTAGTGTGGTGGTCAGGGTACACAACATACATGAATGGGCTAGCAGTCACTGCAGTGTGCTGCTGCAGAGACATGTAACAGCCAGGTTGGCGGGATACAACAACTATGGCGATTTGAGGTGACATTGGGACTGTGTTCCCGGACATAACATGTGCATGGCAGTACTATGTATGTGTCCACAGGGTTAATACAATGTCCAGCCAAGGATTGGAACCCTGTAGTGAGTGAGAGTGTGTAGTGTTGGTAGGTACCCCATTGGCAGGCACGATGCCAGCAACATCTGTGTTGGCAATGCCTGCATGACTGTGGTATGCCGCATTGAATGTGGATGTAGTCAAACAGCAGAGACATACCACCACACTGCGTGAGGGCCCACACTGCAATGTCTGGCAGTCATGTGTAGGTAGCTAGCTGTGGAGTATGTCATGCACCATGAGGACACACCATGACTGTCAAGTGACACACCACACACAGGTGAACATAACTACCGTGCAACAGCCTGCACATGTGCCCATACAGCACGTGTGCATGGAACAGGAATACCACTGTGGCACCTGTGAAAATGCCAGTACCACCATGTCTCTGTGTGGAATAGCATGGTCCCTACCAGTGTGTAAATGTAGCAGAAGTGCACTGTGATCAGTGTTGGTATAGGCACATAGACTGTCCATCGTGACGGGTGCCATGCCATCAACTACCTCTGTCAGTGGATGTCAGTAATACCGCTGTAGAGTGTATGTACCATGCATGCTGCTATGGTTGTGTGTTTAGGGTGTGGCTAGCAGGGATGAGAAGCATGGATGTTCAGCAAACAGAGGGGATGTGTGTAGGCCCAGCACACAGACACATGGAGGTTTGGTGCATGCCGAGGGTAGTGTAGGTATGGTATGTGTCGTGTAATGTGTCACCCAGCTATGCGCACTGCATGGCCAAGCATGTGTGGGTACATGGGAGTCCATACTAGGAAGGGCGTGTTGCTGTCAATACATAGCAGTAGCAACTGTCCTAGGTGCAATGTACAGTATGCCAACACGACCGCATGTAACCTGTGGTGTACAGTGTATTCACTGTCGCAGGTCACAATGTGCGAGCGGTCACGAACATGGGTATCTGAACATGGATTACCTATGATGCAATGTGTCTTGGGAATATACAGTATGTGTGTAAATCACTGTGGTGTGGGAACCACCCACCCGTGTGTGTTGCAGTCCAGGTATGTGCCTGGGAGGTATGATCTGTGTACAATCTGGACTGGCAGGTGTGCCGTGTAGGGCATGGAGGCAGGTCCCAGGCACTGCAGATAAATGACATGTGTGCTGTACTGTGTGTGCAGTGCTTGTGTACAGCACAGTGGAGGGTGTAAGCATTGTCACACATCACTGCATGCTGTGCCTACCTGTGACAGCCCTGCCGGAGACAGACATGTGACACCGCTGCACAGGCAGCATAGCATGTGAAGATGTACATGTGGGCTGCACACCTTAGGCAGATGTCCACAGGTCATGTGTGCCACGGTAGTGTGGTTGAACACGACTATCAGACTGGACAAACACCACATGCCTGCATAACTACAGTATGACCATAGTCAACAGTCCCAGTGACAGAGTAGGCCAATGTACACTATCCCCACTGGCTACTGGACACCTGGCTAGACACACACCTGGAGGGTTAATTCACCATTGAGCCATCACATGTCCCAGTCCATGTGGGCCGTACAATGTCATCACAGGGTGGTCACAATAGCAGGTGGCAAGGCAGACACGGTGTACCAGGTGATGTGTCATGTGTGCATATGTCGAGTAGCACAGCCGCTCACATGTCTGCAACATACTGGTGCACGATGTATACTGTTACATGATGAATGGAACTGCACTGTCATCCACTACAGGGCCATCTGACACAGGTGTGTTGTGACTGATGTAACCCATGTTTGCACAGGATACACACTGCTGTTGTAGGCAGCCATGCTGGTGGCTACCAGTGATATATGCAGTGGTCATACAGACATACCGCATACAGTATTCATGCAGGAATGTCCATTGTCGTGGACGATGTGCTGCTATGTGAATGTAGGTGTGTGTTGTGAATGTTACACATCCAGAAGACACCATCTGGTGCAGTCATGGTTGTCAACACCAGTACACACATCCACAGCAGTCAGAACCCAGTCCTGACAATGTGTGTCAGTCACCCTCGCACTGTGTGACATATGTGCACATGGCGGAACACCTCCCACTGTCATCTAAGCTGGCTACATGATGGCTGGAATGTGCTGTAGAAATGTACAATGCTGGTAGCCCAATGAAGTACCTGGAATCAGACACAGTACGCTATGTCAGCCATGTAAACCATGCACAACAATGACCGCCCAACAGACACAAACAATGCATTGACACATGGAACATGTGCACATGACAACCCCCAATGAGGTATGTTGCACATATTGATGTACAATTGTCATCTATGGCCATAGCATGGATGCAGACACACATACTCCACAGGTAGTACCATGTGATGTAGGTAGGGGGCATTGCTCGTGTACATGTCACAGTAGCTGTACACACACATGTCCTGCATAGCCGTCATGTAGGGGTAGCTGTGGTATGTGACTACTGGACATGCCCATACAAATGACCATGTCCCACAGGAGATGTGTTATGTGTGTACCACATGTGACGTGCTGACAACAAGCTGCGATGTGTACGGCTGCCGGTGTACCTGTGTGACATTGTCTGTGATGGGTGCAAAGGCATATAGTATCGTATTGCATGCACACAAGCCCCACATAGGTCCATAGCCTGTACATACAAGACAAGGAGTGTGTGATGATAGCAACCCACAGGAGGAGATGGGTATGGCCGGCAGGCCACAACCACATGTGTGTGTACGGTGTTCACGTCCACCACACATGACCATCTGAGAGGCTAGTGTTACAGCTGTACAGGGTTGCATGCATATATGTTCAGCAACATCCCTGTGTGTCCCACCACTGGCCCGTGGACCGATGGACACCAACCATATGTGCAGATATGACATGTGCACAGCACATCACAGATGCCTACTGTAGAACAGGCTTACTGTAGACATGTGCACAGTAGGTCTGTGCCAGCTGCAGTCAAACATGTAATGTGCCGAACCACACCAATAGTCCAGGCCATGCCACAGATGGACGTGCATGCATCTGTGTATGTATGGCTGTGAATGTCTCCGCATAGCAATATAGCTGTGTCACCGTTGTGAACAACAATATGAATGTGTCATATGTGTGAGGGGTGCGCCATACGCGATATGGTCTGATCGACGATACCATCAGTGACCCTGCTATGTGAACATCCCTGTCCCCATACATGGATACCTATGCTGTGCCCAACACCACATTCACAGAGGGAGGGATGGCGGTGTGTAGTGCAGCAGCAGACATGGGGTGGCAGCAGGCACTGGATGTACACATATGTGGTACCCACATCAGTGCAGGCAACCATCCATGTGCACGGGATAGCGGTGTGTGTCCACATACAGCACTGTGTTGATCAATATCCCAGCACATAGCACCTGCCAGGTTTACAGTGTATGCATGGATGTGTGATACCTGCATGCACCAGACACACCCTCAGCAAGCAGCGTGCAGCATACCTCGCTTGAGGCCAGTGTCCACACCATGGCGATAGACATGTTGAATGTCCATATACACATAGCACTGACATATGGAATGGACAGCCACCCTGCCAATATCGTGAAACCCCCAGGTGGATCACAACCCAGTGCCATGTATGTGGCATACCCTGCCATACCATGCAGACCTGCCCAGCAAGGCTGCATGAGCTATCACAGTCCTACATGGTGCAATGGACAAAAGGCACTCTCACTATCAACCATACACAGCAGTAATGTGGCGGTGATGCACCCTGTGGTGTCACAGGTGCTGTGTGATGCTTTGGACAATGTGTGTGTGTACATGCTATGCATGGCCTGTCCTGCTAATGTGTCATGGTTACACATTGCCCTATGTCTATCACATGTGCAACACAGGTGAGCTGTGGCAAGTTGTCCGACAGCCGCCCAGTGCTGTGTGGACGTAGATGGCACGACACATGCATGTCCAGGTGTCCATGTGTATGTGTACAGTGCCACTGCTGATGCTCACAATGGCTACAGACGTGATGTGTACTGACATATACACAGCGTCCAGGTGAACAGCAGCACCGACATCACATGGGGACCTATGCCAGTGATTTGGACACAGGTGCAGCCAGGTACACATGTCCACAGCTGGCTAACATCTACATGGTGCGTGTACAGTGTGATGGGGTGGCAAACAGATATGATGTGACACACACTGCTCAATGGTGTGAAGCCAACACATCGGCTGTGTCACTGCCACGATGCCTTTCACAGATTACTGTGCAGATGTACTTGTCATAGCAATGTATCTCCAACAGTATGCCAGCACAGCAGTGTAAATGTGACCTGCCACCATCATTATGTCTTACAGATAATGCCACGATCCCGGCTTCCTGCATTCAGTGGACAGGAGGAGGAGGTGATCATACCATACCTCCATAGTAATCATAACATGTTATTTAGTCATGTGCCACAGCAGGCACAGGAACGACAGGAGATGTGGGAGGAGATGTGCAGGAGGGTGAACAGCCTGGGCGGATACAACCGCACTTATCAGCAGATCCGCAGGCACTGCACAGACCTGATCCGGCATGCAAAACAGCGTGCCGCTGCAATCGCCAGACAACAACGTGGGACAGGTGGTGGGCCACCAACCCAGCCCCCACTCACAGCCACGGAGGAGCTCCTGGCCAGTCTGGGGACACCCACGGAACAACACGCAGAAACCCATGTGTCCATCGTGGAGGTGGGTGTCTCCAACTATGAGCTTGGAGCTGCATGGTAAGTCAGGGTTGCATGTTTGTATGATAAGTGACGTGGGTGGGTGTCATAGTACAACACATAATATAGCCATACATGCCAGGTATATGGTTACACAAGACGGATACTACAGTATGCTATGTTGTGTTAGCAGACATGTGCATAGCACATGCTAACTCACAGACGCATGATGTGACATGCACACTGCTGACTGTGGCGATAGTAATGGATAATGTGTATACCTTTGTGTCATCCCTTTACAGGTACGCCTGGCGGTCGCAAACACAAGGGTCTGTTGCAGGTAAGTCTGTTGCTAGTCAAAGGCATGATATGGTGTATTGATATTCCCCATGTGTCCAGGCATGACATGCACACCTGTGTGTGCCCCAGTCACGGTATACAGGTTGCACCACCCGACACACACACCACCCATGTACAGTAGATACAACCGTTAGCGAGAGTGGCATGACACCACACCCACCAATTGGTGTGTCACGTGCATTCAGCTATGCATACAATGGTGTAGGTGTTCCACAATGGCTGCATGTGTAGTATGCATCGGTATGCCTCTGCAGTATGCACACAGTACCACATAGTGAGCTGTGATCTTGCCAGAGCACAGGTGTTACCAATGTGACCTATGCCCCTGCATCAGGTGCACACGCCAGACATGGCACATGCCATGTCCCATGCACGTGGATGTCTGGCTGCAACATTGTCACACCATGACATGACCTATGCACGACATAGCAGACATCCACACTGTCTGCATATCTGTAGGGAATGTGACACCTTACACTACTATGGTTGTATGTCACATGGGCCACCACAGGGCCATGTGCACGATGTCCACCACACACAATTGTCAATGACCCAGACAGACAAGGCCATGGTCGATACCTACAGGCATGTTGCCACACAGTACATCCACAGTGGGTAGTCACCGCTGCACCCTGTACACACATAGTGGGCTCATCACTGTAGTGGCCCCCCTGGACATCCGATGTAGTACACCACTGACATGGAATGCCTCTCCACAGCTACCACAGGTGCCTCCAATATCCACCACATATGTGCTGCTGAGCGGCTTAACTGACTGACAGACATGGCAATGTAATGCGACCAGGTCACGATCACACAGAAACATAACTGTGTCCTGCTACTGTGCAGTGGCACAGTGCCCGCACTCCACACTGTACAGCTATGTACACAGCTCACACCAACCGCACCTGCACAGACATCCCTGTTACCCATACAGTGTATCTGTAGACTGTACACATAACACTGCACCATGACAGCCATTGTGATGTGGTGCATGCGGTGGGACACCATCGCCACATGTCCACATGATACCACACATGTTTGCGGTGTACATGACATAGTGTCGGCAGACATGTGTACTGTCAACTCGCCTGTGGCCACACGGTGTATCACGGTGATGCATGCAAACTACCATGAATGTGTGTACTGCATGCCTACTAAAAGACACCTGCCTGTTGTACTGTTCCCACCAGGGCAGTGTGCATACTGCCACTAGGAATGTGTGGTCTACATTCACTGGTCTGTGGCGTGTGAATGCTGCATGCCACCTGCAATATCACATGCATGATGTCTGTGTGTGTGTGTGTGTGTGTGTGTGTGTGTGTGTGTGTGTGTGTGTGTGTATTGTAACTGACGGTATGCCTTTGTATTGACAGGTGCTGTAGGTGAGTTCCCTCCCGCGGTCCAGCTGATGCTAGTGTCCCCACAGATACTAGTGGTGATGACCATGTCCATGAGGCACAGGCAGGGTCGCCACAGGCACACACTGTGCCATTGGATAACATCACACTTACGCCCCTTCATCCCTGAACACGGTTCAGATGCCGACACATACCCCAACACCGTTGCCCATAGATGACGGTCAGTCAGCGTCTGTTGGCATCGAGCAGGAATGTGTGGTGGCTGCAGAAGGTGTGGTTACACACGATGTTGCCAGTGTAATGACTGGTGCAGTGCCACGCAGGCATGTGGCAGGTGCTGCTCGTAGGGGAGCACCGCTAGACATACACCTGCCGCACAAGGTGCAGCAGCTGGAATAACCAGACGCATGTTCCAGACTGTAATGGCGGCGCAGGCACGCGCCCGAAGGCAGAACCAGGAAGGGCAGAGGCTGCAGAGGTCTGCAATCCGCTCCTTGAATGACAACATCCAGGCATTGGCGAATGCCCAACAGCATCTTGCCGATGTTCTGGATAGGAGATTGGGTGAGATGGCTGGTATCCTCGACCGAGGCATGGCCATCCTTGAGCGTGGGCTGTCCGTGCAGGAACACCAGGTAGGGGTGAGGCATAGGGCACGTGGGCGTAGGCCAGCAACACCACTTGGTGCAGGTCAGCGCAGCGTGCCACCTCCCATGCCCACCCACCCAGTGCTGGTAGCAGCAGCAGTGCAGCTGCTACTACACCGACCACACCAGGACAGAGCAGGCCACGTGGACGTGGCCCTGGACGGCCCCGGCATGTTTCCAGCGGACATGTGACATCGGAGAGTGGACTGTCTGTACCTACACCCGGTCGTGCCCATGCGACCCCAGGCAGGCCCGGGTCACGTTGCGGCAGGCGGACACAGTGAGCCGTAACACCTGCACTGTACAGTCTGGGGCTGCCAAGCATACCCCGTGTAGGCATCACAGATTAGTGAACTGTGTACACACAAACCCACACACAGCAAACACGACTGTAGGGCTCCACCACACCCACATGCAATGTACACAGTCATGCCCAGTCAATGCACAGGCCCTTACACACACACATGATGTCATCCATTGGTACAGCCTATGCCTGTGGCACACATATCACCCTGTGCATATGATGAAGTCTCTGCCACATAACTGTGAGCTACACCATCAGTGCATGGTTATGCAAACATATTCTGATGCACAGGGTGGACAAGATAGTGAGAGGTGTATGTGATACCTGTGTCCGCATAGTACGTGATGTGTATGTTGTGGTGTGTGTGTATGGCTGGTGACAGGTGTGTATGTGATGTGGGTTGTGCACTGACATCATGCAGCAGACATACCATGCAGGACAGGTGCAGCATTCATTGTTCTGTGTACACAGTATGTGTGGTGGTTACATGTGTAGCACCATGTTGGTTCAGTTAACCCGTATGACAATGATGGTGTACTTGCATGTGCCTACTGGGAGCACTGTAATTAGTACCCCATGCGTAGTCGTGTGGTACCCACAGGCATGTCTGGCAACATCAGCATAGCACAGGTACCCGCACTCGGCATGGACCCCTACATAGGAACATAGGCGCACATGTACATAACAGGGTATGTGCCCTATGACATGTGTGGACCTAGCGTGACCGTGTGTGGCTGCTAACACCCCTCAGGATGGGGATGCCACATCCATCAGTCCCCAGTCCCTCGTCCAGCACTGACACACAGATGATGCCTGGCGCATAACTATATCCACACATCCACACCTCATTATTAGTCCTGGACGAAGGCAATCAGTGCCTTTCCTTCACATGGGCTGGCACTCCTCTACGTGTTGTAGGGGGTCTCCGGCCATTGACCCTGTTCCCCCAGCACGCCACACTCATCTTTGTGGTGATGTGTGTGACAGTCGCTTCTGTGCCCGTGTTTGCCTGGAGCCTAGGAAGTGGAATATGCCCATGTCACCCAGGTCAGACATGGCCGTGTATGCCAGGCACAGATCACCACAGAGCAGATGTGCTGTGAAGGTTTACAGCCGGAGTCCCCTTGGTCGTGCAGCTTGTGACACATGTCCTAGCACCATCATCCCCGCCTTGTGTAACGTTTGTGGTCCTTCCAAGTGCTGCAGGCGCCTGGTTAGCTACAGGCCAGATGTGCCAATGTACGCAGTCATTGCTCTGGTGTGTGATGTGTACAGGGGTACAATGAACACCCCTGATGTCGATGCGATTCCTTCAAGACCAGGAGGCCACAGTGGAATGTCTTCACACCCACATTGCCATTGTGTGTGTTGACAGATGTTAACGACAGGTGTCGTAGCCATTTCCATGAACATGTCCACCATCTGGAATGGCTTACCACCTACATGTGACATTGGGCCAAACATGTCCTTCACACTGGGTAGGTCTGCACCTTCTCTGGCATGTAGTAGCAGGCCATGGCTCTGGCACCAGTTATCCATGTCTATGACGCCCTAGGTGGATGTCCGTGTCACATGGGGTGTTGGGTATGGTGGCCGGTGCGTAGTCATCTGCATACCTTGTCTGCCACAATCCCCATGATTGCATGCACATTGGAAGGTCGAATGCCATATGGCAGGGGTCCCAGGACCGAGCCCTGTGGGCCTCCACTGGAGACCAGATATGAGTGTGACAAGGCACCAGGAACACCAACCCTGTGTGGTGTGACCTCCAACCTTTCTGAGAAGCATCGGGTGACATATGTCCACACATGTATGCTGGCGAGCCTTTCCATGAGTCCCATGTGTAGTGTGCTCTGAACGCCCCACCAGGTCATGGTACTGTGTGCAAACCCACGTATCCCCATCAATGGCCTTGGTGACCACTCCAGACAGGACGAGCAGGTTCGGGAGGCAGGATCCGCCTTGACTATGTTGTTGTGGGTATGTTCCGGTATTGGCTGTACACCGCTGTCTGTATCCATGGGCACCTGTATGGACCTCCCCACAGCTTTGCAGACAAGGCTTGTCAAGCGGATAGGATGTGGCTGTCTACAGTCCATAAGAGCACTACCCTGGCATAGTGGGACCACAGATGCCATATGACGTCCATTGGGGACATAGCCCATAGTAAGGCTAACATGACACAGTGGCTGCATGTGTGGGCCGAGGCCCTCAATGAGGATGGGTAGCACACAGCCAGGGACACCATCGGTGCCCAGTGGTGCTGTGTCAACCGCCATACAGATATGGGATCACCCCAGGCCATATGAGATGTTTGGGAGGCTACACTCTGGTGGATGGATATGTCCCTCTTGGGGGATGTATGCATGGAAGATGTCCGCTGGTTTGCAGACAATGTCTGTGGGTGCAGTGACCATTGTACCATTCTGGACCATTTCCAGCCAAGTCTGTGTGCCCCCAACCATGTCCTTACCACAGTTAAGGAAGGCCCTATGGTTGTCTCATGTGCCCTCTGCAGTACCACTCCCACAAGCCGCCGTGGATGATTGTATGTGTGGCCGTATGGTGACGCTTTGTATGAATGGGAGATGGTTTCCTGGTATTGACATTGCTCTGTCATGTATTAGCTCCAACTGTTGATGTACAGCTAGTCAGTGGCTGCGGTCCACCACACCATGTGCCTACCTGTGGTGGACAAGGTCCTGATGTTATCATGTTTGCCTGTTGCAGACATGCATGTGGGTGCTCAGAGAATGCATTCGTTAGGGGGTTGCCAGTCTGGCCTGGGTTCAACACTGGCATGGAGGACTTGTAGGGTACCACACCGGTCGTATGATGTGTGTGGTTTGTTGTGGAGAGGTCATCACTTAGGTCCCCATGCCGGTGTTGGTTACAGGATGTGGATGACCAGTGGATCCACTATACGGTCTGGCATCACCATTGAGGGCTGTACATCCTGTGTGGGGCATATCCTCACCATGTGTGATGGGCAGAACTGTCAGACATCCCCCCCAGTATGTATGGTGCATGGCTGTTTAACAGTGGCCAGGTGTGAGAACACCTGTGACCGTGGCGAGTGTGTTGTGCCATGGCTGATGTACCCAGTCTATGTATGGGTGGTTCATGTCACCCAATACGGTGCTGTTGTGAGAGCATGCCCACTCACCAGTGTCCTCAGGACATCTGTGCAGGTAGCCTGTGTTTGGGAGGGTTGTCTGTAGCATGCAACAAACTGTAGGCCAGTCCTACACATGGTTAATTGCACCTAGATATTCCCCGATGCAACGGCCATGTCTGTGGCATGGCCGGGTTGCTGTTGTGTGGCTGGACACACACGACGGTCCACATTCCGCCACCCATGCCGTCGCACCATGTGTATGCATGTCTGCTCTGTGCCGACTCTAAGTGTCTGAGCATGCCCAGTAGGCAGCTGTGTAGATAGACACACAGCACAGTGCAAACCGCGGCCGACTGCAGTTATACCCCGGGTGCATGCCTGTATCCCCTTCGCAACGGCGACGTCTGTGGCATGGCCAGGTTGCTGTTGTGTGGCTGGACACACACGACGGTCCACATTACGCCACCCATGCCGTCGCACCATGTGTATGCATGTCTGCTCTGTGCCGAGTCTAAGTGTCTGAGCATGCCCAGTAGGCAGTGATGTACTGATCAGTAGTTACTTGGTATTCCCGACTGCAGCACTAACGCAGTTACTGTACGGCGACCTTGGGATGGTAACAGGCCGCGTGACTGCGCACTCTGACCTAACTCCCGATCGGGCGCATTGCCTCTGCAAATGATACCACCCACGAGGGGTATGCCTCCTGACAGCGCCTGCTCAGTAAACTCGGTAGCTGCTCTGTAAATGCTTCGCACTGTAGTGTGTTCATGTAGATAGGCGAGGTTCGCCTCCGCCCCTTCCGTGTGTGTGTGTGTGTGTGTGTGTGTGTGTATGTGTGTCTGTGTGTGTGTGTTTCCAGCTGCCTCTGCGGATGAACATGCTTTTAGGCGCCCGCAACACAAATCTTGGCTATTGCCAACTATTGTCTTGCGGGTGACGCCACCAGCCTACAAGTATGCCTCTGACAGCGCCCCTTCAGTAAACTCGGTAGCTGCTCTGTAAATGCTTCATACTGTAGTAAGTTCATGTAGATAGGCGAGGTTCGCCTCCGCCCCTTCCGTGTGTGTGTGTGTTTCCAGCTGCCTCTGCGAATGAACATGCTTTTAGACGCCCGCAACACATACCTTGGCTATTGCCAACTATTGTCTTGCGGGTGATGTCACCAGCCTACAAGTATGCCTCCGACAGCGCCTGTTCAGTAAACTCGGTA
This sequence comes from Protopterus annectens, assembly GCF_019279795.1. Lineage (NCBI taxonomy): Eukaryota > Metazoa > Chordata > Ceratodontiformes > Protopteridae > Protopterus > Protopterus annectens. The sequence goes on along the minus strand of NC_056731.1, from coordinate 1,581,970,163 downwards.
GCTGCTCTGTAAATGCTTCATACTGTAGTGAGTTCATGTAGATAGGCGAGGTTCGCCTCCGTCCCATCCGTGTGTGTGTGTGTGTCTGTGTGTGTGTGTTTCCAGCTGCCTCTGCGAATGAACATGCTTTTAGACTCTCCGCAACACATACCTTGGCTATTGCCAACTATTGTTTTGCGGGTGACGCCACCAGCCTACAAGTATGCCTCTGACAGCGCCACTTCAGTAAACTCGGTAGCTGCTCTGTAAATGCTTCATACTGTAGTAAGGTCATGTAGATAGGCGAGGTTCGCCTCCGTCCCATCCGTGTGTGTGTGTGTGTGTGTGTGTGTGTGTGTGTGTCCCAGCTGCCTCTGCGAATGAACATGCTTTTAGACTCTCCGCAACACATACCTTGGCTATTGCCAACTATTGTTTTGGCGGTGACGCCACCAGCCTACAAGTATGCCTCTGACAGCGCCACTTCAGTAAACTCGGTAGCTGCTCTGTAAATGCTTCATACTGTAGTAAGGTCATGTAGATAGGCGAGGTTCGCCTCCGTCCCATCCGTGTGTGTGTGTGTGTGTGTGTGTGTGTGTGTGTGTGTGTGTTCCCAGCTGCCTCTGCGAATGAACATGCTTTTAGACTCTCCGCAACACATACCTTGGCTATTGCCAACTATTGTCTTATGGGTGACGCCACCAGCCTACAAGTATGCCTCTGACAGCGCCTCTTCAGTAAACTCGGTAGCTGCTCTGTAAATGCTTCATACTGTAGTAGGTTCATGTAGATAGGCGAGGTTCGCCTCCGTCCCTTCCGTGTGTGTGTGTGTGTGTGTGTTCCCAGCTGCCTCTGCGAATGAACATGCTTTTAGACTCTCCGCAACACATACCTCGGCTATTGCCAACTATTGTCTTGCGGGTGACGTCACCAGCCTACAAGTATGGCTCTGACAGCGCCTCTTCAGTAAACCCGGTAGCTGCTCTGTAAATGCTTCATACTGTAGTGAGTTCATGTAAATAGGCGAGGTTCATCTCCGTCCCTTCCGTGTGTGTGTGTGTTTCCGTTGCTTCGCAAATTCTTCTGAATAAGCAAATTTAAACCGCTCACAATCAACAGTGTGATATTTAATATCATGTTAAGGCTCACATTGTTGATTGTGAACATTCTTAGACTTTGCTTTTTTCTGCAGACGTTGTGGAAACAACGAAAACGTTGCATGTTTTAATTAACTGTTTAAATGTTACGAAGACTTGTGTTGTGTCGAACCACGGGACTATTCTTGCTGCAGGTTGCTGGTTTGTTTGTGTTTCATAGTACAATATCATGTAATACGGTGTTCATAGTATGCTCCCTGTGCTGTTGACATCTGTGTGTTTCGATAACAGTCCGCCCCTGCTTTCTATGCTGTGGCTACATGTTCATTGTTCGCATAGAAAGTGACAAATGGAAGTGTAAGGGTGGACATTTAAAGCCTGGATACTTCCATGTTATGTGTAAGTCTCACGGGCCAACGGGTGATAGCGCATACATGTCTATGAAGTACCTTTGGATACCATATGCGACGGTCGTGGACGAAATGTTTAAGTTGACTGTTCCGCCTACCTATGTGTGACATGGTTTGTGGCCATAGGGTGCCAGCAAGTCTTTCCTGTTCATTGGGTGTTTGCCATGGTCTATTGACATCAATCCTATTAATTCACCGAAGGATGTCTTTCATTGGTGGCAACGCCATAGTTTGACCATCGTATGTCATTCCCAGCAGACGCTGAGATTGTGCCATTGGTATGTTTACACAGGTGACCCATCTGTTCCACTGTATGGAAGCCGTGATCCCCATTGATGTGCTGGCAGATTGAGTGCTGTGTACGCCGGTATCTGCCCAGCGGTCTGGCTTTGAATGGGGAGTGTCTACTGTAGTCCCTATCTGTATTTCCTGGGTTATGCCTTGCAACAGCTGTGGGATTCCCCCAGGTTTGCAGCTATGGGTGCCATCTTGGCCGCACGCTTGTCCATCCATGGAACTGCCTACTGGACACTAGTATCGGGCTGTAAACATTTCACAGCTGCATTCTCCATTTCCGTGGATGATCGGCATTATTATTGCGGAGTAACGATATGTTATGGCCACGCCCCGCACACGGGCGGACAACGAATCATCTGCCAATCCACACCGACACCCATTTTTGCATACCCACGATCCCATGTCTGCAACCCTCGACAGTACCCCTTGCACACCCTTCATGTGTGCGGAAATGGGATGTGAACGCACGGTATGGACGCAGCAGCCTGGGGAGTCCTATTCATATGTCCTGCATTTCATGGACGGTTGTCATCACCCTTGAAGACGCTTTGTGGTGCATATATCTACCTGTGCCGTAGTCACGGCTGTCACCTCTTCCGTTCACACTATGCTGCCCACACTTACTTAAGGAGTAATTTTGGGTCCTGCAATGGACACCGATGTGCATATGTAAAGTGTAGAACATGTTGGACTGTGTCCATTCGCCAGTGGGTTTGACTGCCGCCGATGTTCCCCAGTCCCGGATGTCTGTCTGCCTACCCATATTATGTAGTGCTACGGAACCCGTGTCCTTCCACAATTTACCCATATGGTGTTACTGTAGTACTGCAGGTTGGCAACTGCTTTAAGTAATCCTCAGAGGTACCATTGTGAACTATCCGCCACTGTATTGTCATTATAACACAGCCGGTACATGTAGAACCTATTTATTCATGACAGTATGTTATTTATGTGTGGGAACGCCATATTTTAACCATAGTATGACCTTCCTAGTTGACGTTGTTGGTGTGCCATTAATATGTGTTCCACAGGCCGCACGTATGTTCCGCAGAGTGGAAGCGGGTGATCCCCACATACTTGCTAGCACCTTGGCTGCTGTGTACGCCGGGATTCGCACGGCAGGATGGATGTCTACGGGTGTATCTACTGTTGTTTCCATCTGTATGTCCTGTGTTATGCCTTACTACGGCTGTGTGATTCCACCAGGTTTGCTATTATGGGTGCCATCTTGTCCGTGACGCTTGTCCATCCTTGGGAAATGCCTACTGGACACTGATGTAGGGCTGAACACATTTCACACCTGCCTTTAGCATTACCCAGTGGATGCTTTGCATCCTTAGTGGGGACTAAGGCACGTGTTGCACCCACAGCCCTCCCACGGGCAGGACAACGGATTATCTGCCAAACAACACCGAGCCCCATTTTGCATACCCAGGATCCCATGGCTGCAACCCCCCACGGTACGCATTACACATCCTTCATGTGCGGAACTGGGATATGGACGCACATGTATGGACACGACAATCTGGGGACCTCTGTTCATATGTCCTGCATGTCATGGACAGGTATCATCAACCTTAAACACGCTGGTGGTGCATATGTCTAGCTGTGCCGTAGTCACGGTTGGTACTCTGATTGGCCGATCCCGACGTATAAAGGTGTAGACGCCTTACTTTTTGGAGTCCTACAATGGACACCGATGTGCATTTGTAAAGTGTAGAACGTGTTGGATTGTCACCATCTGGCCAGTGGTATTGACTGCCGCTGTATGTTCCCCAATCGTGGATGTCTGCTTGACTACCCATCGTTTGTATTACATGGCCTATCTATATCCACGTGCCAGTAAGCGGAAATACAGCAAACCGCAAGGCCCTGCCCATCTTCATAAACGACATTATGGAGCATATATCGGCAAAAACAGACAATGTCAAATACGATAGACTCCACAGTGAAAGGATACTGAGCTCTTTCACCTACTAACATGGGGCATCGTCGGAGTACGGAATGCATGACATAGCCGTCCCTTATACACTTCCTTCAGAGTCGGTTTAAAGCAAAATAATCAATAAACCTGCTCATAGTTAGGTGGACAGTGCTCCAAGTCTTGATTATAACGTGACATATACATATCAGTGTTGCATACCTTACTTCATGGAAACAATAATACGGCAACAATGTGTTAATATAAATACAATATTGGTAAATACAATCAGTATCTTGAAACATAGTTGATAATTGTTGTGAGTGCACCTTAGAATGTAGTGTGTTGATCAGGATATTGTATATCAATGTGTATAATTGTAGCATTACGATAACAAAGCATGGAATCAATAAGTACTATTTAAGCATATATTTTACAATTATGAATGTAAATGTGTGGAGGAGACATCCTTAACCTTCCCTGGTTCCACTGGATCACACACGCACACTCGCATGTCCGGATTGTGGGTTACGCGCAGGCGCACATGCATATCAGTAGTCCGATTATATATGTTTACTGTGTCTGTGTGGTTACGTGTTTTGCGTTAGTTGTGACTATGCCGCAAACCCATGTCTGATCCGTTGACGGACGGTGCAGAAAGCAGTTACAGCTTTATATATGTAACAGTCTTTGCAGCATGGACGCATTACGCATACGCTCACATCTATATGTTCTATAGTCGTAATTCAAACGTGACTGCATTCACGCTTGCCGGTTACTGTGACCAGTACACGATAGCTGTTCGTTGTCATTAATATGCATACCCATGGTACCTATGTACATTTACATATCCCCCCCCGCACTCACGCACGTCACAGGCATCCATTCTCCTGCTGGGAAAGGTGCGGTACTGCATGTTGAACATTCCTAATTCCCTCGCCATAGCCCAGGATGCATATGTCGTCACCGCAGGGCTGTTCAGATGACAGGTGCTTATATCCCCTACGCATACAGGCCTTCGATTGTCAGGGTGTTGCTGTGGTGCTTTGGGTTTGGTCTTGTCCGCCCACTGTACGGAACTGCCCTGACCCTGTACGAATGTTAGATGAGTCACATGGGCACGTTTTGTCCGTGTCTATGGTACCATGTCACCGCCCCAATTATTCAGAATCGTGCCGATTGGCCGGTGTACCCGTTGTAGATCTTGTTATACTAATTGCACACGGTCTGGTCGAACGGACCTATTTCCATTACTAACCCTCGGTATGTATGGCCTGTGTCGCAATATTACAAGGGTTTACCATTGCGTGACGACTTTCACTGAGCCACAGACATGTCCGTTGTTTGGTTTGGGCCGGTTCCGCTGTGCTACACACATTTAACATGGCGGAACAGGTTGAACAGCTCAGCCACGAGGACATCGGGTTCCCCGTCGCTGTTTAGTATTGAATCGCTATGTGGAGTTTGTTTCACAAAGCGAGACAATGTCGACATTGTTAACGGACATCTCGCGCAGTACGTCCGCACCGCCGCGGGTGACGATGTCTGCGCTTGGGCGGGACAGGCATTATGCTGTGCCATTATGTCTGGGGATATATGGTTTCTTGACATAGATGATATGCCATACTAGCAATGGCCCGCGTCTGGGTGTGGGTACTGCTGTATTACCCACGGGAAGAGTGGCCTTAGGTTAAGTGGTGCCCTAGGCAGAAGTTGCCACCGATACATCACCCGCTACCCCCCTCCTGGTCTACCTACACCAAATAGAGTCTGGAAAGGTGCCCCGAGTAGAGCAACGCCCTAGACGGCTACCTACTTGGCCTATGCCTAAGGCCGCCTATGTGTGTGGTCCCTCGGCATCGGACTCGGGAACGCGCCACGTCTGCCGTGGGTATGTCCAGCATTACCCACATCCAGCCCCAAGGCAGTCAACACAGCATCCATGGGTCCAGATGGTGTCCCAGCTGTGTACTCCAGGAACTCTATGGGGAAATAAACCCACACTTAGGACAGCTGTTTAATCTTAGCCTCACCTCAGGATACGTACCCGAGTAGTAGCACAAGGCAACTGTAGTCACACTCCACATAGATGGTGCCTCCACTGACCCTGGTTATTACCATACCATTAGTTTGACAAGCCTTATCTGCAAAGCCATGGAGATGGATCATAATGGAACACATAGATAAAGACATAGGGGACTCGTGATACTTTGGATACAACCCAGTTTAGCTTGGTCAAAGTCAGATCATGCCTTTTACACGTGTTTGACTTTGTAGAATCAGTCACCAAGGCCATTGATGAGGGTAAAGCAGTCCATACAGCCTACCTCAACCTGGCAAAGGCCTTCGACACAATACCCCCCTCGGGTATAATTGATAAACCCGACATCTTGAATGTAAATCCATACATCGCCATATGGGTTGCAAACTGGCTAAGTCACAGAACACACATGGCCATAGTTGCTGGCGCCATGTCATACTCACAGCCAGTCACAGGTGGTGTCCCATGGGGCTCAGTCCTGGGTCCACTATTTCTCAGCATCTACGTTTCCAAAGTACACGCATACACAGGGGGTTATGGGTGACAATGTTTGCAGATGACTGCAAACTGAGTGCCAAAGTCAGACACACATCTGACACAGATATCCTTCAGGAGTGCCTCACAGATGTGGATAAGTGGTGCCAGAGACATGTCCTACAGCTAAATGCCAGGAAATGCATAGTCATACCCTTCGGGAAGAACAAGGTTACCCCTAGCTACCATATAGGTGGCAATCCACTGAGCACAGAGGGGGTTACCAGTGATCTGGGGACCCGGGTTGTTGTTAACCGTTCGTTAGACACACACGTTGCTAACATAGTTAGGTAGACCTTCCACATTGCCCACATCATCATGAAGGGATTCACATCTAGATCAGGGGAGGTCATTGTCCCCTTGTACTCATCACTCATTAGACCTATGATTGGGTACAATGCCCCGTTCAGAATGTATCTGACCCAACACCTGCAGCAGCTGGAAAGGCACCAACAGTTCATCGACAAACAGATGCAGGGTCTCAGGTATATGTGTTATACTGACCAACTGAAAGAATTCCAGCTGTATACAGTTGCATACCACTTGCCCAGAGGTGACCCGTGCCTGGCATACAAGGCTATGTCGAACCCAGATCTGATGACTATGCTTCACGAAAGAAGTTAGATCCTCAGAACCACAAGGGCAGCTGACGACACCTTGACACTGTCATTAATAGAACGTGTTGTTGGGACAGATTCATCACCCAGACACTCACTATGCTGTGGAACAACATCCCAGTACATGTGAGGGCAAGCACCTCGCTGGCCTTGTGTTAGTATTTAGACATGGATGTCTGAATTGATTTATTTAAGTAACCTTCTAAATGAATATTTACATTAGCACATTGTGAATCTTTACATTTCGTTGGTCTATTTTACATTAGTCATAATCATACGGTTTATGTGTATATATTATGGTTCATTTATATTACTAGGTGTCTGCAGTTCTGTTAATATATTGGCACAATCCGTAGGACATATATATGTAGCTTACACAGTCAGACATTTGGAAAACATTATGTTGGTTCATCTTTCATATATGTACATATATTTCTATTTTTCGATGAAGACTGTACCTTCAAGCAATGTCTGATGTCCTCACTGTGTGGAATCTGTAACCCAAGTAAGGTTTGTTTGCTTGTTTGCCTTTAAGGCATGTAATTAGTACCTAGCACATCTAATTTACTGACCAATTAAGGGTTTTAAATGTAGTAGGTTGGACTGCATTGTATGTATTCTGAATAAGTCTGCTTATGAAGCAGACGAAGTGGGCTCCAATAGACTATGGTGACTGCCTTTAATTCTTGGTGTGCTCTGAGTGGTCACTGACGGTCTCTACAGTACCTCGCCTTTGCTTTGGACTTCATCGGCTGGTTGTCTGTGTTTGTTGTATGGGGAATGTCAACTGTAGTCCCTATGTGTATTACTTGTGTAATGCCTTACTACGGCAGTGTAATTCCACCGGGTTTGCAGTTATGGGTGCCATCTTAGTCATACGCTTGTCCATCCATGTGAATTGCCTACTGGACACTGGTATAGGGCTGTACACATTTCACACCTGCATTTTGCATTCTCCGGTAGATGGTTTGCATTATTAGCGGAGAGTGAGGCAGGTGCTACGCACACATCCCTCCCACGGGCGGACAAAGGATTGCCTGCGAAACAACACCGAGCCCAGAGTCTACATACCCAGAATCCCTTGACTGCAACAATTGACAGTACCCATTACACATCCTTCATGTGTGCGGGACTGTGATGTGGACGCAGTTCTATGGACCCGGTACCCTGGGTATTTCTGTGCATGTGTGCTGCATTTCATGGACAGCTATCATCAACATTGAACACGCTTGCGTGCATATGTGTACCTGTGACGTGGTGACGACAATGAGATCACGTGAGTAATGCAGGAAGCTAGCAGGCATTCTCTGAACAGAATTTTTGGGTCCTACAATGGACACCGATGTGCATATGTCAAGTTAGATGTTGCTGGACTGTGTCCACCTGCCCAGTGCTTTTCACTGCTGGTGTATGTTCCCCAATCGCGGATGTCTGTTTGACTACCCATTCCACATGGTGCTACATAACCAGGTGATTTAGTACTGTGAACAAATGACATACATCCAAAGATGCTGGTTAGCAACTGCTTCATATAAACCTCAGACATCCCAATGGGACATATCCGTCACTGTATTTCCAATATAACACCACCGAACATGTTGATTACCTATGTATTCATTTAACCATGTTGTCTTCATAGGTGGGAATGCCATAGTTTACATATCCTACTTGACGCTGTGTGTGTGCCATTAGTATGTGTTCCACAGGTCGCACATCTGTTCCGCTGTACAGTAGCGGTGCTCCTCATTCTGTTGCTGGCAGATTGAGTGCTGTGTACGCCGGTGTTGGCACGACGGTCCGCTTTGTATGTGGAATGTCAACTGTAGTCCCTATGTGTATTTCCTGTGTTATGCCTTACCGCTGCTATGTAATTTACCCGGTTTGCAGTTGTGGGTGCCATCTTGGCCATACGGGTGTCCATCCATGAGAATTGCCTACTGGACACTAGTATAGGGCTGTACACATTCCACACCTGCATTTAGCATTCTCCGTGGATGGTTTGCATTATTAGCGGAGAGTAAGGCAGGTGCTACGCACACATCCTCCCACGGGCGGACAAAGGAGTGCCTGCGAAACAACACCGAGCCCAGAGTCTACATACCCAGAATCCCTTGACTGCAACAATTGACAGTACCCATTACACATCCGTCATGTGTGCGGGACTGTGATGTGGACGCAGTTCTATGGACCCGTACCCTGGGTATTTCTGTGCATCTGTGCTGCATTACATGGACAGCTATCAGCAACATTAAACACGCTATGTGCATATGTGTACCTGTGACGACAATGAGTTCAGGTACGCATTGAAATAAGAAATTATTCGATTCTTTCCACAATTTTGGGTCCTACAATGGACACCACTGTGCATATGTAAAGTGTAGAGCTTGTCGGACTGTGTCCTTGTGAGCAGTGGGTTCCACTGATGCTGTGTGTTCAGCAATCGCTGATGTGTGCTTGACTACCCATACTGTGTAGTGCTACAGGAACCATGTCTTCCGACACCAGAACCCAATGCTATACATCCAATGTTGCAGGTTAACAACCACTTTCATACCATACCCAGAGGTCACGATTGGGAGGTATTGCCACTTTATTATCGGAACAACACCCCCAGACTGTGTACATCACGGGATCTTTAGGCCAGTCTTACCGCCATTTGCAATTGTAAGTAGCAGACACGTGTCAATACATGTATGATAAGACATATTGTCATGCAGAAGTTAATCTATGTTATTTGGACATTGGCTTCTGCTTTTGGCATCCGCTGCTGTGAGTGTTGCCAGTTACCATACACATTGCTTGCTCAGAGGCAGACTACACAATTCTGCACACTACTGTGGTCTCCTTTAAGGACCCTGAGCCAGTGGTCGACAGTACGGCAGCCACTGCATCAATCACATTTGCCATCTACCAGTACCTACAGGACTGCATGAGCCAGGCATTCACTTACCCAACTGTGGTTCATTGTACCAATGCCAAGCATCCAGTGTGGTGTACCCCAGCCATACACAGGATGTACAACACGAGGAGGTGGCTACTACAAGGTGGAGCAGACACCTTGTGAGGTATGACACCCTTGGTCATCATATGTGTAGAGTTACACACTGTCATGAAATTGTCCAGGGCACATTCCACAGATATACCTACATGGACCTGGCTAACAATCATACCACCTTCAGTTGCTATGCTCAACACCTGGGAGCTCACTCCCACATATGCTCTGACTGGGTTCACATAGAGGTGGGGTTTACTCAACATACACACATTGCCAACATACAGGCTGACAAGTCCAGTGAGGACATCTCCACACCCTCCCCCACACATGAGGAGATGTGTGTACCAGCGGTTTGTGGTCACCAAATGTTCTGTGACACACAGGTGGGACATGCTCTCTCCAGGGTAGTGGACATAGCATCCATGAGACCAGCTGGTGACCCCACTGTGTACTCCACTATCTCATTGAGGTATTAGACCCACAGTTATGACAGCTATTTCTTTGTAGCCTCACCTCAGGTAAGGTACCCAGGTTGTGTCGCATGGCAACCATAGTCCCACACCACAGGGCCAATGCCTCCACTGAGCCTGGTTATTACTGTCCCATTACCATGAGGAGACCTATCTGCAAAGACATGTGGAGGGATCATACTGCGGCTCATATATGACTGCATAGGGGACATACATACTTTGCATCCAACACGGTTTGTCTTGTTCAGGGCGGTTCATGCCTTTAAAGCATGGGCTTAAATGTTCGGGACAGTCACCGAGGCCATTGATGGGGTGTTGCAGTCCATACAGCCTACCTCGACCTGGCAAAGGCCTTCATCACATTACCCCTCAAGTATCGCTGATAAACCCATTGGCTGGGATGTGGACACGCACATCACAGAATGTGTTGGAAACTGTCTATGCGACACAACCCACACAGTCATAGTTGCTGGCAGCGTGTCAGACCTACTGCCTGTCGCAAGTGGTGTCCCATGGGGCCCTTCTGTGGGTCCACTCCTGTCATACATCTACATTTCCACGGTACAGGCACACACAGGGGTGCTATGGGCAACAGTGTTTGTAGATGACTGCAAAACAGGTGCCAAAGTGGGACGGACATCTGACACAGATATCCTTCGAAGGGGCCTCCCAGGTATGCATATCTGCTGTCAGGGACATGTCCCACAGCTAAATGCGAAGTAATGCAACATCATACCTGTGGAGAACTACTAGGTCACCCCTGTCCAGCATATAGGTGGCTGTCCACTCAGCACAGGGGTGATTACCAGGGATCAGGGGACAGAGTTTGTCGGTCACCATTCATTCCACACACACGCTGTTATCGTGGTTGTGTGGGACTTCTACATTGCCCACCTGTTTGTGCAGGGATTCACATCTACATCAAGCTAGGTCATTGTCTCCTTGTACCCATTACGTGTTACACCTATGATCTACTACATTGCCCCATTCAGACTGTATCTGACCATACACCTACAGCAGCTGGGAAGCCCACATAGGTTAATTGTTGTACAGATGCAGGATGACACCATTTTGTGTAATGCTGCCCCACTTGTAGGACCCCTGCCACATTACGCCACATACCTGCTGTTTAGTGTTGACCTGTGCCTGACATACAAGGCCATGTCAACCCATATGTCATGTGTATGCTTCACCTACTGTATCTGCATCCCTCAGAACCACTAGGGCAGGTTACATTTACCTTGTCACGGTCATTAATGGGATGTGTTTGAGTGACACATATATCACCCAGACACTCATTATGCTGTGGATCTACATCACAGTACATGTGAGACAGAGATCCTTCCTAGCCTTGTTCGCAGGTATGTTGTCCATTGGATGGAGAATTGCAGGTATAGGCCAGGGATTACATCATTATCAGTGCTTGACGGAGGTACAGCAATATCATGAGTATTTTATCCGAAGCACAGAAGGTTGGCAAAGTCATCCTAACTATGGTGTAGTATTATGGCTGAACCTGGGACGATGGCCTACCCTGTACCTATGGACGATGAACCTATATTCATAGTTTGTCACTTTTACAATTGTCTATCCACTATACTCTTTCGCCACTGTATATTTCTGTGGCACATGATTGTCCTCTGTATTACATGCAGGTATGCTGTGTACAGTGCACATACGTCCACTGTTGATGACAGTGTATCTGTGTCCCTAACACTGTGATACTGAGGACTACCACACATCCTTCACAACATTACATGCATATGTCCATTCTATTCTTCTTTGGCCTATGGTCGAGTGTTAAGGCAAATATTACTCAAGTCCCTGTTTGTGCATGCTTCATGTTGGTGTTTGACCAGGCTCCGCTGCAGTCATGTGTTGGACAGTAGTGTGTCTGTGTGTTTGCCATGTGTTTTTATTGCCGGTACATCTGTGGGAGGTGTAGTTGGCACATGTTCCTCTTTGCAGGGACACCCATCCTGGGGTTTGTGTCATGCATCTGCACTTGGCACGTGCCATATGTCCTGTACTATTCCCACAGTCGTGTATGCCTTCATGCACTACTACTGCGTGTTACTGGCTGTTTGTATGTGGTACACATGGACATTGTGATGGTTGGCTTGACCTATTCCCATGCTAGAACGTACACATCTGTCAATTAAGTTTTTTAAATCAAACTGTAACACTCATTCGTATTTTCAAAATGACAGTCAATAACACAGGAAGCTGAGATTAATAACATTTTACTACTGTGCAGCAGGAGGCAAAGGAGTATGCAGTAAAAGTTTAGACATTTGTTTAACTCTATACATGTTACATCTGTATGAGCATTCTGTATACTATCATCTTTTGCACACATTAATGATGTGGTCAGTCACAAGGCATTTACATCGCTAGAGTCAAGAACATTGTATTCCTACAACAGTGCTCAGGTAATGCTTATTAAATGTTTTCCCATGAGGATAGCCCAACCTTGCGAGCCACATATTCACTTAGACTGTACTTCGGTAAATTCTGCTCTGTCACGGTTCCAACACTGTTCATATCCAGTCCTCACTCCATTTCCTACTAGGTTCCTGTGTCTCTCTGCTGAGCAGCTGTACTCTGTGTTACAGCTCACAAGCCTATCCTCCTCAGTGGAAGGATGACAGATATACCTGTACATACATGTATTATTCTCTAACCGAGCAGATGACTAATGCTGAATGACATACACCTGCTGCACTGGTTACTGCTAGGGTCAGGGTTCAATCACACTGCAGCTACACTACAGGCAATTACATGCATGATAAGCTGTACTGCCATATTGTCAGGTAGAATAATATGCATTATACACTATTTGCTTCTAAAGTTGCACGTCATATATATGTTTAAATGTGTATTTTGCTAACATTCTCCCTCCTTTGATTGCTTCTACTCTATCCAGAAACATATACAACATTATTTCATTCCCTAGCCTCTTCCTCTGTGGAACGTTTAACTAGGCAAGTAATTTGTTGTACATTTCAAAAAGGATTGCATTTACTATTGAGAAATACCACTACAGGTCTTGATACATAGTCTCGGGTACAGATATGTCGCCAGAGTCCCTGACTAATACTTACATGCAAAGTATCCCGCAATAGACACATGCTCCCAATATGAGCGGAACAACACAAATGGCAATCATGATATTCAGTATGACTGACCCCATCCACCCAATGGTTTGTGGAAATGGTTCGTCAGTGGGTTTGGGCCTGGTTCCGCCATGGATGACACCTGCTGTATTACCTCTAGGTGGGCGTTGATTTTGGTCTCTTCATGTGGTAGTTGGACACAGCGATCTTCTTCAGTAAGCGCGGACGTACCAATTCTCAGCTCCACGGTGCAGTCGCGCGCTATTACATTTTGTGACACAACAGTTCTCATTGCATCCAGTTCATCAGTCACAAGTTCAAGAGCGGAAAGTCACATTCATCCTTCCTCCGACAGGTTTTGATAACTTCCTCTGTTCCCTGATTGATTTCACTACTCCACAAGCTGGGAGTGTTCCAGCCCAGGTTGTGACGCTGTCACTCAAGTCCATATGAATCGATATTCCTTTATCTCTTGCAGAAGACTGGAATGTCAGAACAGCTTCCATTTCACCCACTGGATTAGTAGGTTTCTCGACTGTGTTCCCAGTTCTTCGAGCTATATGTGTTATAGTTCGCTTCGCACCCAGAGGCAATTGTACAGTATGTCATGTGACTGGAGCCAGATAACCCAAATAACAACTGCCGGACCAATTCCCAGGTAACCATTGATATGCTTATTTCCCACAAACAACATAACAATATTCTACTTTACTACTGATGCGGGTTACCTCTGCATGTAACATTTTCCTGTCTCTAACAGAGGACTGTTTATACAATTCAGGATGTTTCTGCACATCCTTCAACATTGTTCTCATGATGTTTCAATACAAATAATGAATGGTGCTACAAGTAGTACTGTGTTCTTTGGCTGTTATATGACATTCGTGAAGACACAGTTATGTTACAAATACTCCCACCAACTGAAACTGTATCATGTTTATGATAACATACAATTCCTTTTTGTGTAACAGGTAAGTACATTGCCACGTTGTCCTGTGATCTCACAGAACCTGTATCAAAGTGTAGATATTCACAAGTCTCAATCTATCCCCAAGGGGACAACATGCATCGGAAGTCCTCCATATGATGTAGGTATGGCAGTACAAACACAGCAATTTAAAGTGTTCCTAGTCTCTATATGCACACGCCATGCCTAGGTATCTGTTGAAGTGTGGAAGACACTCTGTGGCCAGTTCATCACGTATCAGTATTTGTATCCGTGTAGTTATATGCAGGTAAGGTCCCAGAAAATGTAAAGTAAACACAAACATGGTTAATAGGTGTATAATCATTAGGACAGCAAACAAAATGTCTTTGGGGTTGCTTTGTATTGTTATACAGTCTTGCCCGGGTGATTCAGGCTGTTTGGTATATCAGCTACAAGATGTCAATCAGACTTGATATCCTTTACCGGTTTGAAAAATGTGAGGTGGACACAGGACGACCTCTCTGCAAACTTTACTGCAGTAGGCGCTGCCAACAGTACCCGGTACAGACCTTCACAATTTCCACTTGGCAATAATGTTCTTTGGATAACAGTGACATACACACAGGATACTGGTGTCAGCTATGCGTCCGTCTTCGTTTGCTCTTATCTGTAAAAGACTTTAACTGAAGAACAGTGTTATTGGTTAACAATCCTCTCATGTCACCTGCTAATGAGCCATCGACCTCTGCAGGCATGACAGCTTTCCACTCTGGCACATGAGATGCCATTCCACATACTACTTCGAAGTGGGTGCAGCACTTTACATTTGGAACTGTTGTCATGCTCAGCAATGCTAGAGGTAGACAGCTCATGTAACTCGCCTGGATGTCACCCACCAACCTCCTCTACTTATTTCTCGATCCCATTTTACGGCGCCAGCAGTCATGCTGACTGTGGGTTGTACATGCAATTTACATTCATGGTAATACAAACTAATCCCCAGGTTGCGTGATTGTCTGGTTCACTTCTTGTGTTCTAGTGTCACTGTAGCTTCTTTACAGCATGCCAGATCTAGGATACTTTACTTTACTGGCACCTTTGCCACTGCTGCTGCATCCGGATTCATGGTTGGGAATGATTCTACCCATTTTGATTATATATATGTGTAATCGCTAAACAGTATTTGTTCCCTTCACATTTATGCAGATGTATGAACTCCATACAAATAGTACGGAACGGTTATGGTGGTGTAGGTAAACTCACTCCCTTCGGTTTAAATACTCCCTGTGCATGATATCTACTGCAAACGTGACACGCTGCTCATGATGTTTGTATGTGGTTCGTAATTCCACATGTTAGGGGTATTCTGTTAACCAAATGTACCATCCCCCCTGTTGAGACATGTCTCTACCCATGGCTCCACAAAGCCGCATATCTGAATACATTAGACGTTAATATTGGCTTTCTCACTGTGGATATGTGCAGTCCGTGTTCAAGGATTGCTCCTCGCCATAACCACGTCGACTTTTCTGCTTTCGTAGTTGCTGTTTGCATTGTTTGTACAGTTTCTACATCTAAACTGTCTGAGGTTTGTCATTCCTCATTCACACAAACACTTTCCAACTGTGAGGCTGCTTGTTTTGCAGGTGCATGAGCTCATGCCTTACCTTTCCTACTGTTATCCTGTTGCTTTCTATGACCTGCACATTTACAATTACCTACTTTAGTGGGTAACTGAATGGAGTCTAATGCATTCAAGATCGATTGAGCATGATTAATCGGTTTACCGTGGATGTTATCATTCCCCTATTCTTCCACTGCTGCTCATAAACATGCACTGTACAGACAACATACTGACTATCGGGACATATGTCCACACATCAGTTTTCCGCTACAGTACAAGCACGTGTTAAAGCTATCTATTCTGCTGCTTGAGCAGACACGTTATGCTGCAGGGTTTGGCCGCCTACAATCTCATTATCAATAACTACTGCATAACCTACTTGATTCGCTCCTGTAGGACTCTGTCTACATGATCCGCATACATTAACTGTCACCTCTGCATCATCTAAGGGTATATCAGTGATATCATGTCTGTGTGTAGTTATTTAATCCATTTCAGATAGGCAACTGTGTGGTGTGCCATACACAGGTGTCGGACGTGACGCTGATAGGTTTCATGTTGTACAACGCTCAATCACCATATGAGGTTGACTCAGTGGTATGGTCAAACAAGACAAATGTCTAGCACGGGTCAGGAATGCTATCTTCTCTTGCAGCAGACTGACCGCAACTGCATGAGACATTCTCACAGTGAGAGGGTGGTCTAGTAACATTACGGCCGGGCCTGTACTGCCATGGGTGCTACAACAACTGCCTGTACACAATGTGGCACTGACCATGCCACAGTGTCCGACTGCAATGAGTAGTAAGCTATGTAGCGTTGCTTACTTCCCTGTTGTTGCATCAAGACTGACGCCATATATCTCCGCTTACAATCTACGGTCTGACAACATGTGTTATGATTATTCAGGAGACCTACTACAGCTGTTGAGGCTATCAATCGTTCTAGTCTGCAGAACGCTGTTTCTGCTACTGTAATCCAGTGTAGTATGTGTTGTGCTGCCATAGGTGTATTAAAGATTAAGGCAACAATACAGCCGGATTCCAAAGCATTGTTTGGTATCCAGATTTGACAAATGTTAGTCGGCCCAGACAGGACTTCATTCCCTTCTTGTTAGTTGGCTTGGGTGCTTATGATATTGCTACCTTCCTATCGCCATGTGATGTTCTACCCTACTTGGATACCACATATGCCGGTAATTGACCTGTATTCTCTGTAGTTGCAATTTATGCTTGCTTACTTTATGTCCCTGTTCTGCTGAATATCTCAATAATGCTATTGTATCTTCCATACATTGCTGCTGGGTAGGGGCCGCAAGCAGAATATCATCCACATAAAGTAGAACTTGACTGGCCCCGGTGGAGTTAACACCGGAATGTAGCTAGCCATCTCCTGTGGGAAGATCGCTGTACTTTCACAGTATCCCCGCGATAGCCGGGTATGGCTGTGTCTGTCACCCTGACTGTACATGCAAATCAATACGGACTATGTGGATGTATAGGTATTGCAAAGGGAGCATAGCTTATATGTACCACGGTAAGATACTTCTGTGGCGTGTTCATAGCATTGAATATAGTGTGTGGGTCTGGCACCAACGCTACCCTAAGTATTCTTACATGATTTACAGCTTGTACATACTGTACCATCCGCCATTCCCCTTTTGGTTTCCGATCAGAAGATACAGGGTATTGCATGGTGAATAGCGATTACTTTGTGGATGGGGAATTCTCTATGACTTTACAGATATCTTCTGGTGTCCACGGTCTATACGCCACGGGGTTGGGTCCTGGCCTTCCTGTCCTGCATGAGGGTTCGGTACTTCAATTAATTGACAGATATCCTCACTCTGTTTTAGTGACTGTCTTCTTACTCGGGTGTCCCTAGGTATGTTACGTGTTCGGGATGTGGTTTCAATAGCTTCTGTTACATTTGTTCATTGTGCTACCTCTGTTGCCACAGGATAACGTGTGGGGACTAGCGTGCCCTCCCGCTTCATATCCTGGATGTGGTATCGGAGGTGGTAGGGGGTTGTGGGGGCTATCGGTACTACTGTATTATGATCTTCTCTGTGTACGTATGATGCTTAGCCATTTGTAGTGTTCTGTTCCCTTCGGTACACTACCTCAATCCACCTATGTGCATGACGGATACCCAATTGTCGCTGTTTTGTCGCCTGCACACCTTAGGGCTGCCACCTTTTCAAATGCACAATGTGGGACATTAGTGTTCGAACGTGTAATTTTCCAGGAAAAGGCATACCCACGGCCAGTACGTAGGACAGGATTTCACTTTTTGCCAGGAGAGCGACCAATTGTTGTAGCATTTCAGTTGCTTATTCTGTTTATTATGATATTTTGCTGTTCCAGATACAAATTTACTGGTTTATGCTACCATTTTGATAGATATCTGGGAAATGTTTGTCCTGAGATATCAGGACATTTGCCATTTGTTCGGTTTGTTTACAGGACACGGCTGGCCAAAGAGGGACTGTCCCTCTCAGGGTGGAACAGGTGTTTACCCTGGAACATGTGCATCACATTTTCAGGGATTACAATGTTTCAGTAACGATATTTTGTGTAATATACCATCAATGTCATATTTATTACCCCATTTTGCTGCGTAACTCACATTATGTGCTCTCTGCGATTGCATATACTTCACGCCACCCGTCAAACGCGGATCACATGATCTGTTTCCTCAATAATCTCCCATATCCTCTACACGACTGCTACGCACTTCTCTCATACCACGTGGTGTCTCCTTCCCTGTATCCACTGTAGTGTCTACAATCACTATTTACTCTGCTGTGTGTTCCCCTGACCTATGTTCAGATTTAACAGTATTTGGATAGGTCTTCACCCGCTATCACAACTGTTAACAGAAACACAATGTAGTCTGGTCCCTGATCTACAATAGAGACAAAAGGCAAACACTCCTTACCTGGGCCTCCTGTTTAAGGCTGCACGCTTTCTTCTTGGGATCCAGTTTTCCGCTTTTCAGCCACAGATCAGACAGTAAACAGCCTCTTTACACACAACAATTCAGTCGGAGGTCTTTTCATTCAAGAAGAACCATTTATGCAAATTCTCCTGCGTAGATGTCTAACCAGCCATGCACTCTGACCTGTAGCTTACCAAGGGAATTCGGATTACAAGGATCACAATGTGAAATAAGTTGTTAAAACCAGACTGTAGTTATCAGTAGGCTTTTCTAAGTGACAGCCAATAACACAGGAGGCTCGGGTTCGAAAGTTTTAGTAGTGTACACAGGCAGGCTAAATAATATACAGTCCAAGTATGAGTGTTTTGTCTGACTCTATACAGTAAGCAGTTTCTTTATATAGTGTTTACAATCAGCTTTTGCCCACCTTACTGACGTGGTCGGTCACAGGGCATTTCCATCACTATGGTCCGCAATAGTCTATACATACGCGGGTGCTGGGGTCGTGCTTTTAAAATGTTTTCCCATGAGAATAACACAGCCTTGCAAGGCACCTTGTAAATTACAGTGTCCTTCTGTGATTGTAGCTGTTTCAAGGACCCTAGACTGTTCAGATACAGTGGACAGTTAATTTCTTAATACGTTGCTTTGTCTCTCTGGTAAGGAGTTGTACTGTTATCTTCGATAGAGCTCACAAGGCCATCCTCCTCAGTGAAGGAGTGATGTTATGCATGTACATACATTTATTGTTCTGTAACCCAGCAAATAATTAATGGTGACAGACATAAGCCTGCTGTACTGCTTACTGCCAGGTTCAGAATTCCATCACACTACAGCTTAGCTTCACCAATTACATGCAGGCTTAGTTCTACTGCCATATTGTACGGTACAATTCAATGCATTATATAGTATTTCGAGTCTAAACTGGCACTTCATATGTGTTTCTATATATATTTTTCAACAACATCCATCCGCCATATGCATGTTGTTCCGCCCTTTACCTTGACCGTGTGTATTTGTCCGTCCGCAACGCTTACTCTCCACATGTGATGTCCCAGCTTCCCTTCTTTGCCTGTAGCACCCTGTTAGGACGCCCTGTTTGGTAGGCACGTGTTCCGCTATATGTGATCGACTTCACTGCATAGATAATCATCGATGCGGTGGTCCAACGACCGACTTGTCCACATGTGTACAGTTATGTGCACCGTGTCGTATGCAAACCTATATGGTTTGGACGGGTACATACTACATGCGGTACACATTCTGCAGACACATTCACATGCAGCCATTTACATATCTGTACCTGCGGTGGGTTGGTGACATGTGGGTAATGATTTGCCCGCTGTGGCATTGCCTAACACAAACATCTTACCACATTTCAGGTATGCACATTGTGTGTGGGTGTATAGCTGCACACGGATGCTAGCAGGTTAGGGTGCAGAGGTGTACATGGGTGGGACTGACATGTACAATGAGGCTATTGTGTAGTACATCCGAATGCATGGGTTCTGCTTCTGGATATTACACTTCAACATACGCCATCCAGTGTATGCAACAGAGACGTTGCTGGGTGTGGGATATGTTGCTATGCACATGTTTGCCTGTGTTTGAGGTATCTTGCTTCCTTACTGTTGTTATGTCAACACAGCTACCCGGATATGTACTCTCACTACTGCTTGTGACCATTATGGTTGGCACCTTTTCCAATGCCCATAGTGGGGCATGTTATGTGGAAACTTCGAAGTTGCAGGACTACACATACCCACGGCTAGTGCAGTTGACAGAACTTCACTTGTTTGCCATACTATAAGCTTATTCTGTAAGCATTTGGGTTCCTTATTTATTTTCTTATGCCATGTCTGTGTTTCATATAGTAATGTATATGTTTTATGCTACTATTACATGTATATTGCGGAATTTTCTTGGCAGGGGATCGGAGGTCATTTTCCATTTTTCTGATTGTTGCAGGGACACAACTGTCCAATCAGGGACTGTCCATGGCACATTGGGACAGCAGGTAACCCTGGTGACCATGCCCATGTCGCTACTGGGGTTTCCACCTTTTCCAGTTTCCCATCTGGGATATTTCCCCGACTCACATCTGACTTTACAGGCCGACACATACACACGGTCACTATATAGCATAGAACTTCACTTGTTTGCCTAAATATAAGCTTATTGTTGTGGCAATTTGCTTGCTTATTCTGTTTCTTGTGTCATTTAGGTATTTCTGTTACAGAAATAACCAATTCATGCTACCATTACATTAAATACGGGATATCATTGTGTCCTACAATCGTAGCACATCAGCCATTTCTAATACGCTTTTTCGGGACACAACTGGCCATAGAGAGACTGCCCCAACCACAGTGGGACAGGTGGTGACCTTAGTCGCTGCTCCTATGTCGGTGCGGCGCGCTGACATGCGGCTGTACACCTTCTCTGAGTGTAAACACTGACGGTGCATTGCGGGACAAACGCGGTCTTATGCGTATCCTTTGCTCCTTGGACGGGTACACTTATGCCTTCGTGGCTTGTATTTGCTTCTCCGGTAATTTGGGACGGGTACTATGTTGCATACTGTACGTGCGTTTCATTCTGCACGGGACCTGGCTGCTGCCATTACTATTGTGGGCGGACCGTGGCTGTCAGCACATTAGGTTGCTCACCTCATGCCGGCTTAGACACGCCTCCAGACGCATCCTACCTGGGCTCGCTCACGTACACTACGCACGTGTCTGTGATTCCGGTGCACTCTCATTAATATGCATATGGCGCTACTGCGCCGGCTATTCCATGCACCGCCGGCGCAAGCCTTACGCCGGCCTTGCGCCGAGCTTCATGAATCCCGGGGTCTATCTTAGATGTCTAACTGTAATAAACTAAAAAAACTAATAATGGATGCAGTAATTCATTTACATTGTTTTATACACAGAGTACTCAGGTACTGTATAAGAATTCCAGGCACAGTTGTCAACCTCTTAGTTTAAGAGTCAGAGACAGAGCCAAAATAATGGGGGGGGGGGGCAAAGGCACACAATCAGGAATAGATTTTAAACCTTGTTCTTCTGTAATTAGAACTTGCTACAAAAAATAGGTACTGTATTAGCATGCATTTTCTGATGTCTGAAACTCGTGTCGGTTATTTAGGGACAGCAATGCTCTACAACTTGTCAGAAACCAATCAATTTTACAAAGAACAGACCAAACATATAAAGCAAAACAGAGGCATTGTACAAGATTAGGGTCAGTTTCTAACATAGTTCTTACAAATAGACTTTAATCCAAGCAGCCAAATGTCCAAAAATATCTGGTTAGAAAAGACTTATCTGCTACTATCCAGACCATTTTGAGTAATCTCTACCCTGACCAAAGTATTTTATTTTCCTGAAGCCATTTAAGGGTTTCATTGTGGCCATTCCTTTAAGTACAAAGTTCGGAATCTCTGGTCTTTTGGCTCAGTCTCCTGCTCATGAGCTGCACAACAAATTCAGTTCATTGTGTAGCTCACAGGTGTACACAGCCAAAAGGCCAGGAATTACAACACTTTCTTTAAAGTGCACCCTTCTTTAAAACAGTTGTGACAGCAGCTTTTCCCTTTCTGTGTCAGAAAAAAATAAATAACTATATATGGAAGCCAGAAGCCAGAAAAGCACCCCTAGCTAAATGGCAACCTAGGCGGCCATATCATTCACCTAAAGTTAAGGTTGGTTATGCTGCAGAAGTGGTTCATCGCACCTACATACAAACACACTAATATTTTTTATTATACTCCCCAAGCTAAAATGTATACTGCTGAAGTGGCCAGTGCATGTGTAAAATGATGAATAGGTTTATAATCTTTACAGATGCCCAAAGTAGGAAATACTTAAATTATTTCATCTGTAATCAGCAAACATGTTGTGTCCTTATTTGGTTTTCTGAGTTCACAGTCAGGTTTCAATGTTAAATGTCTGGAACTGGAAATAATTACATTTAGCTGAAAAATATTCACTAATGATACATCATGTCACAACTTGATGTAGGTATTGCATGCCAATATAAACAAATACCTCAGAATAATTTCTGAATCAGAGATCATAGTAGGCTGTGCAGACATTTCCTTTCCTTCTGACATGCCTTTGCTGATTCAGGCTTCATCTGATTTCATTTCCTTAATTTATGCAGTACGGGTCAGTTGGAGAGGGAGGGTATTAGCATCTGATGCCTAAATGACCTTATTTGCCCCTTTACAATCCCTGGAAATCTATATTGAGCTGAATAAGCCTGTGTTGACCTAGGCACTAATAGCAATTAGCCAGCGCTCCCCACACTCAACCTTTAATCTTATTAATGTTGCAATAAATAGAATATGGTCACTAAGGCAGAAACAAAGACAATAATGGCTGGGGGAAAGATTAATTAGTAATGTTAGTGAAGAGTCAGTGTCTTTAAAAATGCTTCTGATGCATTCTGGTATATGATAACTGTCACTATATGTGCATTTCTTCCTTTGATGCACTATACATGTGTAAGGATGCATTGAATTATTTAATCACATTAATGTTTTAAGTTTTACTCATATAAGTCTTAGTGCATTTGTGAAAATGCTGCTTCTAAATTTAAGGCATATGATGTGCAAGTTATTTCCTGACCCTGAGAGACTGTAGTACCAAATAAATACAAGAGTGATTGCCCTTAAACTACTGTCACCTCAGTCACTCCACATATCTCTTAACATCATTGCATAATGCCTGACTGCACTCACTGCTCCTGTCTCTGGCAGGCATTACTTAATGCCTGCCTACAGACAGGAACAGTGAGTAAGAACTGGGTGACACAAAATCCAAGTGCTTTTTGTAATCATGGAGGCACCTTAGAATGATAGACATCAGTCCCAGTGAAACTGGCATCAGTTGTCAAGAGACAGAATAAGGCCTTCTTCATGGCTGATTAGCTGGTGAAATACCTCAGTACATTACAGATAAATTAATCCATCTGAGGGGCAGAGACAAACTTTATTAACTAAGGCCTCAGAATTATCATGACTGACATTGAGGAGTGCAAGTTTACAGAAATACATTTAGGAGCTTTCTAAATGTAACAATTTTATAGTGTACCTGTCAAAATGAGGATAGGTGATGAACTATATGTGTTGAGTGCAGCATACAAGAATCAGAGTAGTTCAGTGGAAAACTAAATTTCAAAATGTGCTTTACACTTACTTATAATTCTCATTTTGTATTTTACTTGAAAACAAACTCATTTTCAGTAAAATGGCCATATAAACATTATTTTAGGATTGTTCATATGGTCATAGGTATGTACTAGACAATCAGTCTGTAGACCATTACAAGCCTAGCTAATAACCCACATTCAAAAGTCCCCTCCACTCTAATAATGACAATGCAAGATAGACTGGGGGAGAATATGAGGCTGCCCATCCAATTATCTAGGTTTACTCAAGGTAGCAAGGTTTCAAATCTGCTTGACATGTAGGTGAAATTTATTCCAGACCTGGGGGGATACATTGCATGTAAGGAGTCCTTGCTTGCATGCCTGATGTATTGCCAACTCAAAACACAAATTATTTGCTTTGCAAAAGCACACTTGGAGAAGTATGGAAAGCACTGGACTGTGTGTGACGAGCTTTTCATCAAAAATGCAAGAGAGAAAAAAAGCTTTTACTGAACTTCTGCTTAAATATTTAAATTGCACTTATAGTGACCTGCCTGTTGATACTTCTTTGTACTTTTTTTGGTTTTTTCAATGTTTGTTTCTTAGTTTGTTCTAGGACCTTAGTCTTATAGCTTAATTCACAGATGTGGGAAGATTGTGTTCCTATATTATACTGCATTGTATCTCCATAAGTAGTATTACTTGTAAAATTTAGCAATTTGCATTTTAAACCCTGCTAGGCCTTAGTCTTCTAGTTTCCTTCATAGTTGTAGCAGAACTGTGGACTACTGCCAGATTTGATCCTTATTTACTCATTTATTACTGCATTTCTCACAAACAGTGTCACTGGTAAATTTCTGTATAATCTGGTGCGTTAAACTGTAGTAGAATTCAGTACTCAGAGTACTGTTTTTTTCTGCTCCAGGATTTGTGCTTTAGTGCTTTTACAGTTGTTGATATTCCAGTTTTGATCCTATTGTTTTATATTCTGCTATTCATTTACCTGTTTAAAATTACATCCTAGTGCCTTTCTGTTTCCCTTTTCTTTGTGGATGCCCCATCCCTCCACTGATACATTAAGTTAAAGTTTCTGAAATTATAACCTACAGCTTAGAGAAGTTGCATTCCAGTGCCTTTCTGTTCCCCTCTTCCTTGTGTCTGTCCCACCCTCCACTGAGACAGTAAGCTAAAGTTTCTAAAAGAGCTTCAATACTGGCTTTATTTGTTTGGATCCCTCTCTAGCTAGCCTACTATATCCAGCACAGAGCTACCCTCACCCAGGGTCTTTTATGAAATTCTCAGGGAGGAGAGGAAAGCCCTGAAATGTGAGTAACAAGTTTTTCATTAAAATGAAAGAGAAAAAAAAGCTTTTGTTTAAATTCTGCTTAATTTTTTAAGTTGCAGTGACCTGTGTGGTAATGCTTTTTTATACTTTTTTTGCATTTTTCCATGTGTTTGCTTTTTTTGTTTGTTTGTTCTGAGACCTTAGTCTTCTAGCTGAATTTGCAGCTGTGGAAAGATTTGTGTTTCTACATTAAACTGTACTTCTATCTCCACAAGTAGAATTATTTACAAAAGCTAGCCTTTTGCATTTTAAACACTGCTGCACCTTAGTCTTGTAGTTTCATTTACAGTTGTGGTAAAACTGTGAACTACTGCCAAATGTTTGCCTTAGTTATCATTTATTACTGAATTTTTTCCCATAAGCCGTGTAACTGGTAAATTTCTACATAGTCTGTTTCATAGGTTGGTACTAGGCTATCGGCCCTAGGGCCTATACAAGCCTAGCCATAACAATTCCCTGGCTATTTCTTCCCACACTATTTACTTCCATGGACCCCTTGCTAGCAGGACGACTGAAATGATCCCCAGGGTGAATTTCCTTTCTCCCATCTAATCGTCAAGGTTCCTTTTGAAGAGGGCCAAAGAGGTGCTCCGCTTGGCATGTATGGGCAGTCTATTCCAGAGTCTGGGGAGTCTCTGGGTCAGGAACCTATCTCTCCAGCATGGTTTGTTTATTGTGATGACAAGTTTTAGATCCCTGGAGCATGTGGCTCTGAGGGATTGGGATTTCTTTAAGTGTAGCATGTCCAACAGCTCTGGGTTTGACATGGCCTTGAATGTTAAGCAGAGACTGCCTCTGAGTAGACGATATGCGACAGAGTATAGCTGGAGATTTTTTAAGGCGGTCAGCATAGGGCATCTGCTTTAGGCCTGTGACTCTTTTAGTGAGGTATTTCTGCGGCCTTTCCAGTTGTTGCAGATGTCTTGAGAGGTGCATACCAAATGGGGTGTTGTATTGTATAATGGGTCTAATGAGGGATGAGTACAGTGGGACAACGACCTCCTTTTTTCTGGATGAAAAGCCCTTAGTGATGAGGTGTGCCACATAGAAAGATTTTCCGACTATTGTAGCGATGTGGTTATCGAGGGTGAGACCACTATCCACCTGTGTCCCTAAGTCTCTTATCACACTTTCGGTGTTTAGAGTACTGCCACCTATGTGGTAATTCACGAGTACATGTTTTTTCCCAAAGGGGATAACTATACATTTCTTGGCATTGAGCTTGAGCCCATGGCTCCGGCACCAAGCATCTGTTTCTGTAAGGCCCTTTTGTAGAGTATCCGCATCATTTGGGGATTCATTAATGACTCCCAGTTTGCAGTCATCTGCAAACTTTGTTAGCCAGAATCCCTTAGTGTTGGCCTGTACTTCAGAGAAATAGATGCCAAACAAGAGCGGTCCCAGGATTGAACCTTGAGGTACTCCACTTGTTACTTGTCTGGAGCTGGATTTAGAGTCAGCTACTTTTACAGTGTGGATTCTGTCAGTAAGCCAGTTGGCAACCCATCGAGTGACATAGGGATTAATGCCCAGATTGGTAAGTCTATCTATGATTCCAGAGTGGGGGATGGTGTCAAAGACCTTGGCAAGGTCCAGATAGGCTGTGTGGACCACCTTACCCTCGTCCCCGGCTCTGGAGACTGATTCAAAGAAGTCAATCAGGTTCAGGAGACAAGATTGGCCTTTCATAAACCCAAACTGGGTGGGGACCAGTGTTTGAAGGTTGCCAATGTCTTTGTTTATAAGTTCTATGATAATACATTCCATGGCCTTGCAGATTAGGCTCGTCAGACTGATGGGGAGGTAGTTCCCGGGATCCAAGGTGGATCCCCCCTTGTGTAGTGGGATAAGTGTAGCTGTGCACCCTCAGTGGGCACGAAGCCTGAGGTGAGGCTATGATTAAACATGACACTTAAGTGAGGTGCCAGTTCATTTTGTAGTTCATGTAGTACAGAGCCTGGGATGTCATCTGGTCCCATGGATGCTGTATTTTTAGCTTTGGAGAGTGCATTTTTTTACCTGTGTGGCCATTATTACCAGAATTTGGCAATCTTCCGGTATTGAGATGGACCGTTTAGGGGTGAAGTTGGCACTGAATTGATCTGCCAGGATATTGGCAATATCCTTGGGATCAGTATATTTAATGCCATTCTGTTGTAGTTCAGAGCAGATCTGAGCATTGCCATTTAGATTCTTGACATAGTTATAGAATGCCTTGTGGTTGTCTCTTTTGGCAATTTTATTTTCGTAACTAGCTTTGGAGGATTTTATGAGGGATCTCAGCTTCTTACTGAGGCTGGTGAGGGAGTTTTTTGCATCCTGTGATTTTCCTCTTTTCTGCAACAGTTTCTTCCTTTTGTTGTAAAGTTTGTTTATGGCAGGGGACCACCAGATTGGCTTCCTTTTTTTGAGGAGAGCATTTTGGTTCTATTTGGGATGGCACGATTCATGCATGAGTGGATGTGCTCGTACAGTGCCTTAGTTTAGGATTCAGCAGTCGAACATTCAGTTCCCATCTGCATGGGTGTTATGAAGTTTGTCACTTCTGACTTTAGTAGCATGAAGTTGGCTTTGGATAAGTTTTTTATGGGGGTTTCCTTACTGGAGGGTGGGGATGGGATGTGGATGTTAAGGGTGATCAGCTTATGGTCAGATCTGACCAACGAGGGGGTGATCATAGGTGCGGAGCATTGATTTCCCATATTGGTAATGACAAGGTCTAGGATATTGGAGCCCCTGGTGGGACTATGGATTAGTTGATCCAGGGCTTTGGAATTTATGAATTCCAAGAACTGTTGGGCAAAGGTGTTAGTACATGAGTAGTTTTCCCAGTTAATGGCCGGGTAGTTGAAATCACCTTGTATTAGTATGTTTGGTTGGTGCCTTAAACTGTAGTAGAATTCAGTAGTTAGAGTACTCATTTGAGGAATTGAGCTTTAGTGCTTTTTCAGTTGATATTCCAGTTTATTATCCTACAGTTTTATAACATGTTTATCATTTACTTGCTTAAAATGTATTCTAGTGCTTTTCTTTTCCCATGTTCTTTGACCATCACCCACTGAGACATTAAGCTAAAGCTATGAAATTCTAACCTGCAGCTCAGAGAAGTTGCATACCATTGCCTTTCCATTCCCCTGTTCTTTGTGTCTGCCCCCCCCACTGAGACATTAAAGTTTCTAAAAGAGCTCCACTTTTGGCTTCATTTGATTTGATCCTTCTCTAGCTAGCCTGCTTTTTCCTTGAAAATTCTCCCAACCCTTTCACCCTTTTCCTGCTGTGGTTTTATAAGCCATGCCCCTGGCTCTGCTCCTTATGGTAATCTGATTTCCAAAGTCCTTACCTCCCCTCTTTCATTGTTATTGTCTGTTGTGTAAGCAATTTAAGTACTCTTCCCGCCCATCCTAGAAAGCAATTTTTTCCTTTAGAATGGTCCACAAACCTGTTCCCTGTAAAGCAGTAAATGTAGTGTAAGTACCCTGAGTGCTGACATGTTTAGAGCAGCTAGATGGGCATTGAGTGGCAATGCCTACAGATTTTGTGAACTTCAGTATTGTGTAAACATTACATTTATTAGAATTTAGAATTGTTTAGCAGAATCTACACCAATAAAGCACATTAGTATTGTGTAAACATTAAAGTTAGTAGAATTTTGTTTAACATAATCTGCCCCAATAAAGCATCCTTATTAGTCTGCTCTAAGAAACCACCCTTAATAGCTTTCTAACCCCAATAAGCCACCCCCTTGTAGCTCACCAATCAAAGGCTTGGACAGTATGGATATGTAATTTACTACATTCTCTGTAGCCAGGTTGCTGGATATGGGCATCCTGAGACAATGTAACTAGTGTCTCATGTTTACTGACAACCACTTAATCTTTAAACAGACACAGTATGCAAGAGATTTACTTACAAAATGATAATTTATTTTATTTATTTATTTTACATTTGTTGACCAGGCTAGTCTAACTGGATACATGTCCATTTTCAGTAGAGGCCCGGGGAGATAAGCTCCAAGATAGAACAATGAAATGAACAAGATAACAAATAAGGAAACATTAAACAAAAAAAAATCATATTTACAATGCATATTACAGGTTATCACAGTAAATTCAGCAGTGCAGAATACAGGCATAACATAGCATGCTAGTACAATCAAGATGTTCTAGAGGGAGATAGTATTATGGTTAATAAGGAAGGAATTACAGTTAATGAGTAGAAGGGGTAGGAAGAGCAAAGTATTAAGAGATATATAACTAGTCAGGCTTAGTACAGGGGCATAACCACTGTGTTCTGAGGAACACTTTCAATTGGTTTTTGCAGCATGATAGTGAGGGAAGTGAGGAGAGTTCACTGGGGAGGAGATTCCAGGCTTTTCCAACAATATTAGAAAAGAGGGACTCACCAGCCTTGTTGTTTGGTTTAGTGGTATGTACTGGAAGTCTCTGAGAAGACCTTAAGGATTTCAGGTTTTTATAGGGAGTGATGAGTGTGGATAGAATAGGAGTTTTGGAAGGTTTGTAAAAAGTGTTGTGGAATTTAATCAGATTTTGTAGTTCAAGCCATCCCATCTGCTTTAAATTAATGCAATGGTGGGTTCTAAATGGGTTACCTGTAGCAAATCTGGCAATGTTATTGTAAGACATTTCTAATTTGCTAAGATTATTTTTAGATAGATTAGTAAAAATGGGTGAGGCATAAAGAAGTGAAGAGATTAAATGAGTGTGTGCTATAGTGGTTTTAGCTGAAGGTAAGAGGAAGGATTTTACCCTATAGAGACAGCCAAGTTTTTTTGTTGACAGTTTTTATAGTATTGTTAATATGGATATCAAAGTTCAGATTGTTGTCAGTGGTGATACCCAATAGTTTGGTGGTTGGATCAGGGGATATAATAGTTTTATTGGTAGAGGTAACTGAGAAATCAAGAGGAGAGGACTTATTGGTGGGAGAGAAGAGGAGGAGTTTAGTCTTTTTGGGGTTTAGGAGAAGGCATCTATGTGTGAACCATTGCTCAACTGTGTTAAATACTTGTTGGGTAAGAGATTGAAGTTCAGAAGTGGAGGTGGCTGAGCATATCAGTGTGGAGTCATCTGCATATTGTATGCATGTGGCTTGGGGGATAGCAAGGTGAAGGTCATTAATAAATATGGAAAAAAGTAGAGATCCTAGGATGGACCCTTGAGGGACACCAAGTTTGACAGGCAGGTAAGTGGAGAGAGACTTGTGCCATAGTACGGCCTGTTGTCTTTTATCAAGGTAGGACTGGAACCACTTTATAGAAGATGTATCTAGTGGCAGGGATTTCAGTATTTTGATGAGAATTTGGTGATTTACCATGTCAAAAGCTTTAGACAGGTCAATAAATAGTGCTGAAGAAAGCTTGTTAAGATTGCGGTTTTTATTGATACAATCTGTGAAGGAAAGAAGGGCAGTACTAGTGCTATGTGAAGGTCTGAATCCATGATGACAGTTGGAAAGTAAATTATTTTGGGTTAGATGGTCAAGTAACTGTCTGTGAATGCATTTATCCATGATCTTTGTCAAAGGAGAAAGAAGGGCAATGGGGCGGTAGTTGGAGAGTTCAATGGAGTGTCCACCTTTATGGAGGGGGATAATATGGGAGATTTTCCATAAACTGGGGATATGACTTTCGGTAATAGTTCTATTGATCAGAATAGAAATGGGATAAGCAATAGCTTTGGCTGATTGTTGTAGGAATTCAGCAGGTAGTTGGTCTGCTGAGGGTGAGCATGGTTTTAGTTTCTGTAGAAGGGTTAGAATATTTGTTGTTGGGACAGGTTGAATATGAAAAGTAGGGGGTAATGTTGATTTATAGGAAGGTAGAGTGAAGTTATTAGGTGATAGTTGACTAGCTAGTGTTTGAATAGCATTAGTAAAAAAGGTATTGAAAGCATTAGCAGTATTAAATAGATTTTTGTGGTCAGTATTTTGAGGATTTGGAGTAGTGGATTGATCTGTATGGAATAGTTGGTTAATGCTAGCCCAAAATTTTTGTGGGTTGTTTTGATTAGCTTGTTGGGATTGTAGGTAGTAGTTTCTTTTATCAGATATTATAGCTTTCTTGGTTTCGTTTCTTAGCTGTCTAAATGTTAGTTGGTCTATAGGGTTTTTAGTCTTCCTCCATTTTGCCCAAAGTTGTTTCTAAGATTTATTTTATGTTTGGTTTCTTTTGAAAGCCATGGAGCAGATTTGGTTTTAATTCTAATTAATCTGGTTGGAGCATGGTAGTTGAGAATGGCAAGGAAGTTGGAGTTAAAGTAACTAACGGCTTCATCTAAAGGGAGGTTTTGTAAGGGAGACCAGTTGCAAGCTCTTAGTTCCATTTGGAATAGTTCAGGGTTAAAGTACTTTTTAGAGCTGATGTTTTTGACAGATATTGGAATGGGAGAGTTGCTTTTATGTCTGATGATATAGGGTAAGAAAGTGGTCACTTAAATCATCAGGGAGGGTTCCTGAATCATAAATGTGAGGATGATGGTTTATGAGAATCCAGTCTAATAAGCTTGATTTCTTGTTAGATTTATTTATTCTGGTGGGGGAGGTAATGGTTTGGAAATACCCATATAGGTTAATATGGTTTGTGGGGAGGCTGCTGCAGTAGCAGCTCCAGTCAATGTTTGTGTCGCCTAGGATTATGGTTTCTTGGGGCAGGTATTGGGAAAGCCAGCAAAGTATGTTTTCCATGGTGGCAATGTTGTTACTAGGTGGTAGATATATACAGATAATATAGATGGATTTGGAATTGTTAAGATGAAGTTTGGAGATAAGAATTTCTGCATTGGAGTCTATAGGTGGTTTACTGTTGTGAGTGGTTAATTGTAAGCTAGATTTATATAGGATAGCAACCCCACCACCTTTCTTGGATACTCGGTCTAGTCTCAGGATATTATATCCAGGTGGGATGATTTCATTGTCTTTGGTTACAGGTTTTAACCAAGTTTCTGTTAAGCAGAGAATATCAAAGGAGTAGATTTCAGTTAGAGCTTGGAGTTGAGCTACTTTATTGTTTATGCTACGTATATTAAGATGAGCAAATAAAAGGGAGTTCAATGGTTTAGACAGGGCATGAGTAGGTGATTCTTTGTGGTTGAGGAGAGAGATAGGAGTTGTTGGTGGGCCTGGGTTAGGGTGGATGTCACCATCCTTTAAAGAGAGTAGTAGACTTAGATAGTTTGGGTTGGGGAATCTGCTGTATAGAGGTAGGCCTTTCCTGGGGTTCTGATTGTTGTATTTTATGTGTAGTGTTCTATGGTATTTAGGAAGTATGTAGTTAGATGAGGATGTTATATTAGCATGAATAAAAAGGAGAGGAGAGTTTGGATAGTTGGTTTCTTTCTTGGAGTAGTTTAGGTATGGGCCTAGTGGGTTTTCAAAGGAGGTGAAAAGATGGGTGATGATTAAAGGAGGTAGTAGTGAGAGTGTGAATAAGAGTGGGACATAAGATGGGATGGGTTGTTTATACATTGTATAAATAAATATAGATTGTTTGTAGGTACAAAAATAAATTCACTGGGTGGAGATAAAAGAAGGGAGTAGGGTGTGGTGTGATAAAAGGAGAGTGGTGAGAGGTTAATATTAGTGCAGTTGGGTAACTAGAGAGTGTTTAGAAAGTAAAGGTAGGAGGAAGAATGTGTTTGAAGAGTAATGGTAAGAGCAAGAGGTTTGTAATGAGAGTAATGTTAAGAGTAATAGGTGTGGTTAGAGAGTAATGGGAAGAGGAAGAGGTGTGGTTAGAGAGTAATGGGAAGAGGAAGAGGTGTGGTTAGAGAGTAATGGGAAGAGGAAGAGGTGTGGTTAGTAAGTATAAGGGTAGGACCCCTGGGAATGGGTGGGAATTGGGGGTAGGGAGGGGAGCGGAGTGAGTCAGCAGGGCGAACGGAGCGGGTAGGAACAGATACTGAAGCAGTTAGTGAAAAACAATCAGCTAGGTTAATTCTGGTGGTAGGTTGGAATAGAACAGGGGCTAGAAAGCTGTCTGTGGTGTGTAGATATGGAGGGGGGAAAAAGGGAGGACTAGAAAGGTGTCTGTGTGTTTACAAACAAGAGAGTCTAAATTTCCCAATGGCAGCATCCAAAATCAGTATGCATCAGTCACTAGTATTTTTAACTTATACTCTGTGCAATAGAAGCCAATGTACTTACATAATTAGAGACATACACTAATCTAGGACACCACAGTAGTTAAATCCAGCAGGGAAGGTTTTAGATTTAAACATGGCTCCAAACTATGCAAGTAGGGTAAAAAAACTTCTGATCTGCTGTCAGTGGGCAGGCAAATAAAGAATGACAAAGTGTGAGCCAATGAAATGCTAAGGAGAGCCAAATGAGGGAGGGAAGTAACTCACTTCAGAGCACACAACACTGTTAATGGGAGTGAGTCAGCAGAAACCCAAGATTACCCAAGTACAAATAAAGATTTAAAGTCCTGCAAGGAAAATGCAGGGGGGTTTACAGGTCCAAGAGTGGGCTAAAACCTTTGGCAAGGGATTGCAGGCTAAGTGGTAAAGATAGTCTATTTGGGCTATACTTGATTTCTGTAGCCAAATTCAAACTTTTCCACTGGAAATGACTGTAAAGGAAATTATTAGGCAGTGGGCATAACAGTGGGATTGGCTAAAGAGCGTTTCAGGTGGGGACAGGGTTGGTCTGATTGAATGTGTGCTACCCTACATATAAGGAAAGTTGAACACATACACTGTTCTTTGCAGGGTTAATGATAATAATAAATATAATGATACTGCAGGCTAAACATTTGAATACAAGCAGACATGAAGTTGTTGAAACCATGCACATAAAACTGACCTCACACAGCACACACATAGGCTAATGTGCTGAGGCACTTAAAGGGCATTTTCCTAAACAACAAATATTGCCTAGACCATTTGTTGTCAAAGCTATATCTCAATGGAGTTCCAAACACTAAGCTCCTAAGGCAAGCAAACACACTTCCCAGGACTCTTGTCATAGGGGATTCCATTTTAAGACATGCTGATGAGCCTTTAATCAGTGCAAGGAGAAGATAATGGTTAATTGCTTATCTGGAGCCAAGATCCAGTAAATCACACCGTGCTCAAGTCATTACACCATAGTTGCCAGCATGATTCCTTTATCGTCCATGTAGGTGTAAATGACCTGAGCCATACCACCCTGGACTATATGAAGACAGACATTATGGAATTCACAGACAATGTGTCTCATGCTGGTATGAGCCTAGCACTGAGCAGCATATTGCCATCACTGAGGATGATGCTACAATATGAACAAAACATAATTGATTTTTAACAATTGGCTGTCTTTCTGGTGTCATTCTAAGGGGGATCCAATATTTGTCATCTTGGAAGGACATGGTTAACAGACCAACTGCTTTTCCAAGGATGGTCTACACCTTACTGGCTAAAACTTTAGACACCCACATAGTGCCTTTTTTAGGTAAAGCCAAATTGAAAAAAACTATTGACATTGCAAAATAAACTCAACTGAACCTCAAGGTGTTACTGCTCAATGCCAGGAGCCTAAATAAAAAAACTACACTCCTTCTAAGCCCTTCTAATACTTGAGAATATAGGCATCTGTGCAGTCAGAGAGACATGATTTGAAAAGGTAGTGAGTACCCTGGAAGTGCAAGGTTTCCGTACCTTCAACACTTTTAGACCAGTAACTGCACAGACAAGGGCTAATGGTGAAGGTGTATTTAGGACACACACAATGGAGTTCCTCCATGTGCAGATCACCATAGACAAAATCCTGTACTATATTCTAGTTACTAGTGGTCTCCCTCCATGTGCCAAAAAGTTCACAATACATACTTGGACCTACTGGAGACACTTACCATCCAACCTAATATCCTAGTCATGGGAAATTTTAATTGCCCCTCTATAGAATGGGGATCCTACATGGCCTCAAATCTGCAGGCACAGAGATCCCTGGACTCTGAAAATAAAGGTAATCTCCATGGTATCCCTGAAGTCTCAAAACAACCCAATAAACAAGTATAGTGGGTCCAAAAACAAAACAGTGTAAGAAACATCTTTGTGTGGAAGATTTTCAGTCCATATATCTCTAGTTAATCACTGTAGATTAATCAGATCAGACAATAGTAGTAGAAGCAGTGAACTTAAACTTGTCTTAAGTAAAAAAAAGAAAAATAATAAAAAATATATAATTGTACAGAATTATAGGTTCATAGGTTCATACTAGGCTATCTGCCCGAGGGCATTTACAAGCCTAGCCCATAGTTTTGTGACTTACGCCACCCCTTTAGTATGGGGAACTATACCCATTATTTTGCTGTGCCTCTGTTGAGCAGTGACACTGAGGTAATCCCTGGGGTATATCTGCGATCTCCCATCCATTGGTCAAGATTTCTCTTGAACAAGGCCAGCGAGGTGCTCTGCCTCACATATACCGGGATTTTATTCCACAGCATAGAATTACTAAGTATTCAAAAGTAATCCAAGCAAGGCAGGCAGTCTGTTTCCAGTCGAAAATCCTTTATTAAGTACACAGACAAGTGATCCAAGTAAAACAAAAATAGAGTACTAGTTTCCTCACAAGCTTTCTAAATATATATATATATATATATATATATATATATATATATATATATATACATATATACTTTTTATCAGGCAAGGGAATGGTTTATTGTGCTGTAAAAAAAGTGTTATTGGTACATATGTTAAGTTCACATCCCTTCTGCCATCAGTGTGACATTCAAGCTGGTTCTGCCCTACTTAGTAGCTGTCATAATATTATAACCATTATGTATTTTAAATAAAATGTATAATGATGTGGTACCTCTTATTTAACCAGATTATTAAGTAGATTATTAAGTCTGTGATTGTATCCAAGACAATATACTACATGGCTGGAAATATATCAACCTTAGTCCATTTGGCAATCAAAACATATATATATAAATATATACATATACACTTTGCATGTAAAAAATCAATTGTAAAAATCATATTCTATTTTCATAACCTATTGTTAACAAAGATCGCTTTCATCCTTCTAGACTTCTTTAGGTCTCTGTACAAGAACCCTAAAAACTATCTATAAAAATATTATTGTATAATTAGTTAGTATTGTTATTACACATCATTTTGAATAAAGTGAAAAAAAAGAGAATCAGAAAAAGAAAAATGTATTTACAGTCTTGCCCACATAAAATGACTCACATTCATTGCACTATGCCCTGTAAATTACTTTTGTAGTGTTACAGTCAACCCTAAACTCAAGGATAGGATTTCATGTAATCTGTCAGAAATCTGCTCTGGATGTAAAAATAATGCACTAGCCAAACACCTTTCTCTTCATAAAAGACACACAGGCTTTAAGTTCCAGATCCTGGATCGCATAGACATGGGTGATCTTGAAGGAGACATCTCAAATATTCTGGAGAAACATGAACTCATGTGGCAATTAAAGCTGAGCTCTTTTAGGAAGCCTGGACTAAACTACTACTGTTCAATTAAATGTGTACTGGAACTTAGAAAATTGCCACATTGTTTACATGACTAATTTTATTTTATTTTTATTTTAGTCTACCAGTTTGTTTTAAATACCATTTTAATCAGTTGTAATTTAAGTGTATATTTTGTTTCCATCATTATACATTTTTTCTTATTATTTTTTTCTTTTTCTGGCTCTCTTTTTTCCACTTTATTCAAAATGATGTGTAATAACAATACTAAGTAATTATACAATAATACTTTTATAGATAGTTTTAGGGTTCTTGTACACAGACCTGAAGAAGCCTAGAAGGACAAAAGTGATCTTTGTTAACAATAGGTTATGAAAATAGAATATGATTTTTACAACTGTTTTTTTTCACATGCAAAGTGTATATGTATATATTTATATATATATATTTGGTTAAATAAGAGGTACCACATCATTATAAATTTTATTTAAAGTACATAAGGGTTATATTATTATGACAGCTACTAAGCTGGGCAGGACCAGCTTGAATGTCACACTGATGGAGGAAGGGATGTGAATTTAACGTGTACCAATAACACTTTGTTTTACAGCACAATAAACTACTCCCTTGCCTGATAAAAAGTATATATATATTTAGAAAGCTTGTGAGGAAACCATTACTCTATTTTTGTTTTACTTGGATCGCTTGTCTGTGTACTTAATGATGGATTTTCGACTGGACATAGACTGCCTGCCTTGCTTGGATTACTTTCGAATACTTAGTAATTCTGTACAATTATATATTTTTTATTATTTTTTTTTACTTAAGACAAGTTTAAGTTCGCTACTTCTGCTGCTATTGTCTGATCTGATTAATATACAGTGATTAAATAGAGATATATGGACTGAAAATCTTCCACACAGAGAAGTTTCTTACATTGTTTTGGACTTTGTAAATGCAAACACCCTTGACCAAATAATGAAAACTCCCACTACAGGCTTCAACATACTAGACTTCGTACTCACAAATATAGGGGGATGCTGCACTCCCCCCCTTGTTTTGTCCTCCCTGATAAGGTCTGATAATAAAGCTGTCTACTTCAAAATCAAAATCAACTCTGTAAGCCCAGTAAAAACAATAACAGGAACTATTCCAAGGCAAGCTACCCTTCATTAAGTGATGATTTGTCAAAATTCCATGCCCTGCCAAACCCAGAGAATGCAGCAGTCTATGCTGAATTGCCCTCTGAGACTCTGTACAACCATGCCTATGGCTGCATAAATGCTGCTGTACCAACCAGAATTAAGACCAGAACTAGCCCCAGAAACAAAATGCTCTGGTGACATCTCAAATTAAATAGGATATACAACAAGAGTAAAAAAAAAATATGGCAAAAATCAGGAAGGGTAATTCATATAAAGATAAAAACTCTTTCATCAAACCAAACAGGCAACTAAAATGGCTAATTAAGTAAAACAAAGCAACCAACTTTAAAGTTAAGATAGCCTCAGGTGAAAAATAAGCATAAAGCATTATTTTGCTATGTCAGAAACCTCAAAGGCAGCACATAACGATGTGCTGAACTGGTGGTTGATGGTGCCACATTTTTTTGAGCCTGTCTGTATAGCGAATCTGTTAGTAGATAAATTCAGTTCCAACTTTACTTCCCTATCACCCTAACCATCCCTCAAGTAATATCCTAAAATATAACCCCTCCAACTATAACTAGGGAGCATGTACTGGTAACATTCTGTAAAGATGAGAACACAGACTCAATGGACCGAATAACATCCTGGGATGTCTCCTGAACAGTCTAAAATACAATGCATCAGGACCCCTGGAGTCACTATTTAACAGTCTTAAAACAGTCTTTGTGTCAGGAGAATGGAGGACTGCAAAAATCATCTATCTTCACAAGGGAGGACCTTCAACAAACCTGGAAACTGCAGACCCATTAGTCTGATTAGTCTTATTTGAAAAGCCATGGAAATAATTATCATGTAAATTATTAACAAGGGCATTGGAGACCTCCAGATACTGGATCCATCCCAGTTTGGCTTTGTGACACCCCTGCACTAGCCCAGTAATCAAGGAGCCTCAATCCCCACCACTAGCACAAGTGAGGGACGTACACATGGGGAGGATGACAAGTACACACACAGCAAAGTGCAATTTCCCTTAAGAGCACAGAGAGATCACAGTCAGTCTGGGGCTGGTTTCTGCCTCTTTCTCCAGATCCCCAATAAGACTCCCCACTGGAACAGCTATAGGGTTAAGATCTCAGCCGAGTGGTCAAGTCAAAACATCTAGCACCCTCTCTGTCCAACCAGTGCTTTGTGTCCCTGTCCAAGTAGCTGACACACACACACACACACACACACACACACACACGCACACGCACACGCACACGCACACACACACACACACACACACACACACACACTTTGAGATTTGATTTATATACAAACACACAGACACTCCTGGGGAAGGCTGGCACAGGTTTACTAGCTATGCCCCTTTCTCTCGAGACTATAAGGTAGTTATCACTGTCACCAATCACTATTTATAAGCTACTCTAAGGCCCTTACAAAGGGTGCCCAATCTTACTGTGTAATGTTACTATAATCCAAATGGTAAGTGTGACCAAGAGCAAGGCTACTGGAGTCACCATATACATATACAAGTACTCTCAGAGCTTAAATATCTCTAAACAAACCAGTCACAATTAAAAGGTTTAAATATATTTAATAATGAATAATAAAAGAACAATATAATACTCAATCAACACAGTAACTACAGAGTTCAGAATCACAGAAAATATTTTAAAGCAACATTGCAGGACAGTCTCAAATAAATACAGAAAACATCTAAACTAATCTTTACTAACTATATATAAAAGAAATTACTGTATCCTAGACTTACTTACAGAGCAAGGCAAATGCAGATGAGTGGATGTTCTTGCTAGGTCCAAGGCAAAACACAAAGCATCCCCGTCTCTCTATCTAAGAGAGTTCTTGTATTAATATCACATATTAATGATGTGTTAGCCTGGATCACATCACTCTTTGTCACCTGCCTTCAGTTCCCAGGCTAACAGAAACTTAACAAAATTTAACATTTCTATGTGAACAATACATCTCTCTCAGATGTTTGCTCAGAACTGGAAGTCGTAAAACAATTAAACACTTTTACATTTGAAACCTAGTAATTATTTCTGTTTCAAGACAATAGAAAACCTCTAGCTTTAGACACTGTGTCTGCCTACTGAGAGATAACACAATCGTAAACACTTTACTTTTCAACTTATTCTGTTGAAGTTTTGCAAGTTAACTCTGCATGTTCCAGCTTCTACTATTAAAAACATACATTTGCACAGGTATATAGTTTACATTTCTGTTCTTTTCCAGTAGGGTACACCATGGTTACATTCTTGAAGCTCAGTACATAGCATACAGTTCAACACACACTTCTGCACCAGTAGTTTAATATACACATAACATATAGTTATCTTACATTTGAAAGACAAGCATATGAATTATATTAAAATTCACAAATGACACATGACTGTCCACAAAATTCCAGATAGCTGGGCTGGCAGTGACACAGGCTTTGTCAAAGGACGGTCATACTCACTGAACCTGGTGAACTTCTTTGAAAAGGTCAGTGGTGCATTTGGCCAAAGCATTTGATAAATACCCCTCTTGGGCATTGTCACAAGATTTATTTAATTAAGCATAAACCCCTTTATAACATACTGGATAGCCAACTGGCTTAGTGATAAGATCCAGAAGGTTATAATCAGTGAGGCCACCTCCACAAAGAGGTCAGTCATTAGTGGAGTCCCCCAGGGCTCTGTGCTAGGCCCACTTCTCTTTGGCATCTCCTTCTCAGAGGTCAAAGCCAATGTCTAAGGTCTCTGGCTGACCAAGTTTGCAGATGATTGAAAGCTGTGGCCAGTCATTTAATCCTCACAAGATCAGAACACCCTCCAAGAAGGTCTAACATAGACAGACTCTTGGTACTAAAGTCATGGCTTAAAACTCAATGCCAAGAAATGCATTAGAGTACCTTTTGGGAAGTCAGCCACCTTGGGAAACTATGCCATCAATAAAACACCCCATAAAGTTCATTCACTAGTCAGGGATCTAGAAATTCATGTAGATAGTAACCAAGCCTTCAATTAACATTGGCTCAATGCAGTAAGAAAATCCTTTTATGTTTCTCAACCTATAAGTAAGGGCATGGCATCTAGGTGCAGATAGGTCATTGTACCACTGTACTTGGCCCTCATCAGACCTATCATAGAGAGTAATGCCACCTTTAGTATGTACCTGGCCAGACACATGCAGCAATTGAAATGTCCGCAAAGGTTCCTTACAAAACACAAACAGGAGTAAACAAAATGTCCTACTACCCTGGTTGCCTTCAAGCCCTGTCTCTTTATTCTGTATTATACAGACTACTGAGATGTGATCTTTGCCTGGCATACAAGACATGTCTGGACCCTGTTCTGGTGAACCCTTTGCCCATCTGCAAAACAAACAGCATCAGAATTACTAGATCAAAAGACCTACATTTTGCTTGTTACATAAACAGGACATATTGGAGAGACAGATATGCTTCTCAGAGATTTCCAGTTCTCTGGAACAGGCTCCCCATCGGTGTGAAGCAGAGCTCCTCCCTAACCCTATTTAAGCACAATTTGGATCAATGTATGGGTATTTGAAAATTCACTCCCCTATGTCTCTGAAGGATAGAGGCAGTCAGTAAATCATCCCTCTATAAATCAAAACTGTGGGCCAAATGTGGGTTGCATGGCTAGGCTTATAAGGGCCCTAGTGGTCATTAGCCTAGTATACACCTATGAACCTATAATATCTCCAAATATTAGCTGTTTATTTCATTTATGCAATGTATTTTACTTATCTTCCTTGTCCTTTATAACACACTACACCCTTTTATTCAGGATGTGGACTTGAAGCAGGAAGCAAATTTTTATCTTAGTATCACACTTCTTTACAAGAAGAGTTCTAGTCCCATTTCCATAACAGCTTCCTTCATATCTCAAGGGGGGCCAGGGATATGGAGGTCTTAATAAACCCTGTCTAAGACTTCAGTAGTGAAAACATGATGGGTGCTTGTCATAACAGTGACCCTAGATCTGCAGTGTTGAAAATGGTGAATATGTCCTACTCTGGGGAGGAAATGCCAGTAGCAACTGGTAAGACTGGGTTGATTTATGTAGATTAGGTCACTGCATTGAGTAGGAATAGATGAGTTCCATCTGGAATGCTGAAGGTGATGCAATATTTTGGGAGGTCTCATGGTTAATGTATTTTGTCAGTGTAGCCCGAAAGGAGGAAGATAGTACTTCTGGACTGGTAAAGTTGGTTGTGGTCTCCATTTTCAAAAATATGAACGGAAGGGTGTGTTCCATTTACAGAGGGAACACATCACTCAGTCTTCCTGGTAAGCCAATGCCATGGTAATAGAAATAAGACTATCTGATATCTGATCTTCTGATTCAGCAGGAGGAATGTGGATTCCATTATGGACATGGAAGTGGATCAATCCTTTGTCCTTGGACATGGAAGTGGATCAATCCTTTGTCCTTACACAGATATTGGAAATACTGGTGGTGACTGTCCTGTCTATAGGAGTCATGACTTGTAGCAGCTGCTAGAAGAGTATGGGGTTCTGGGGCTGTTGTTATGTGTCATCCATTCCCTGCATATAAACAGTGAAAATTTTCCTTGCATCCTTGGGGTTAAGTTGAATACATTTAAAGTGGGTGCACAACTCCACCAAAGATCAACTTTTTCTTCCCTCATGTTTCTGATTTTCATGAACAGAATGTCAAGGCACAAATAGCACATGGAAAGCATATTGACTGGAGATGTGAGCATTCCATCTGCGGTATTTGCAGAAGGAGTTGTCCTCTTGGCCTAAAGTGACTAAGATCTCTAGTGCACACATAAATGGTTTGGTGCTGGGTGTGAAGTGAATAG
The DNA here is from genome assembly GCF_019279795.1 of Protopterus annectens. Lineage (NCBI taxonomy): Eukaryota > Metazoa > Chordata > Ceratodontiformes > Protopteridae > Protopterus > Protopterus annectens. The sequence continues at coordinate 1,581,927,241 of NC_056731.1, read as the reverse complement.
GATGAGAATCAGTAACTGAAAATCAGAGGTTATTGTTTTTTTTTTCCCTGTAAAAAAAGTGTATTGTTCTTTGAAAGTGATGGAGGTCTAAAGGCACAGCCCACTAGGAGTATGCCTAATTATAGACCCCAAGCACACTCACAGATGCCTTAGGATGAGCTGGAGACTATTGATGAGAAAAGAAAAGCATGTTCTGCCTTGTTATGCTGCCATCACTATGACCATCATCAGGACATATAGCTCAGAAAATGGATAGATGGCTGGCTGGCTAGATTGGATGGAACAAAGGATGGATAAATGGATGACCTACTTTAATGTTAGTTTATTTCTATGTCCTTGATTTATAGATGAAAATGGCATTCCAGTTTAACCTTACTGTACCTAATTATTTATGAATTATATGCATACATTATTAGCACTGGTTTACCATTTGTACAAAATACCATAAGCACATTAACTGATTTTGTACATGAATAACCTTTTCTAAATGATATCTGCTTTGAACAAATGGGTTTAGCTTCTTTAGAGTGTAAAACTGAAAAGGGGAACACAGGAACATAGGAGCAATACAAGGCAAGTGATTTACAAAGGCCATAAGATGCCTAGCCATATACACCTTTAAGTAGATACACTCAAAAGTTCATGTCACGTCCTAAATCAGTGATGGTGTACCTTTTGGGCTAGGAGTATCAAAACTTCAGAAAATGCCTAACTTGACTCTACTGGTGTATCTCCCCTTCCCCAAAAAACAAAAAATATATAACAAAAATAAAATAAAATAAAATAAATAAATAAAAAACAGCATAACTCTCAATACATCAGGGATAAATCTCAACAGAATCAGGGATGAATCTAGAAATAAGAGACGTTGACAGTTTTAAACTACTAGTACTATTAGTATGAGACACTGACAGAAAAAAATGAATGTGAATTAATATACATTTTCTGAAGTAGAACAAGTCTGTAAATCTAATTATTGTCATTATTAAGTGTAATAAGTTGCCAGTTTTAGGAGGCATTAAGAGGGACAGTTGGGAGGAAAGTAAAACAGCACACACTTAGAAATGAAGACTACTAGCCCTTTGCAGAAGTGTAGCCACGAAGAGAAAACAATGTCAGCACTGACCTTTGTAGACTCCATCGAGACAGTATACCGAAATAGTCTTTGACGTTAATAACTTACTTACCTGTGCAGCAGTGTTGTTGAACTGGCTCCTGGCACAAAATAATTCAATGCACTTCACGTGAGCAATGAATGCTAAAACACTTTCTTTGGTAACTTGGGTGTTGGTGAACATTGGCGTGTCACCCAAAACATTGTGGTGTGTCACATTTGACAAGCATGTCATAGGTTCGCCATTACTGTCCTAAATTGAGAAGGGCTATACATGATAATCCAGGTGTAAATTTGTGTCTACCCATACAGTCATCAAAACTAGCTTTAAAAATAAAGTAGCAATTTGACCTGAAGTGGTAACTTATTCCGTAGGCAAGGAATAAACTGAGTTAGGAACCTATCTCTCCAGTGTGTCTTGTTTATTTGTTGGAAGAACAACATACTTCATCTGGTGGTAAGAGGTTCCTTTACCTCATTCATAAGATATTGGTTGTCTCAGGGGTATGAGAATAAGGACATGGCCAAGGTGGAGTGCACCCATGGGGTAGCAAAATGTTTGTGTTGCCCTAGAGCCAGTCTCACTTACTACAGCTCTGCCAGAGTTTGACAGTTTTTGTATGGTTATTAACCAGCTAAGCCCACTGAGCACAATATATGAAATATATACATACATTATTAACATTGGTTTACCATTTGTACAAAACACTATAAGCATGTAACTGATTTATTTATTTATTTTACGTTTGTTTACTGGGAAAGGGGGGATACTAGAATTGTGGCTGGTTGGAGTTCGGAAGATACAACACAATCAAGGTTGGTTTCTGTAGTCACAAGAAACAGAAGTAATACTTTTTTCAGCGAGATGGAAAATGTTCCTGAATGTATAGTACTTCATAGGATGTGTCCTCACGTCCTTCATCAGAAGGTGTAAATATCACAGACTCATATACACATGGTAGCAATGGTGAGTTAATAATGAAGGGAAATTATGATTATGCAAGCTCCTTTGAATGTTTCCACATGTATTTGTTTCCTGTAACTATGGACTGTAGAACTTATGATGTTGTCTGACCTACTGAAGTGATAAGGAAGAACAATGCAAAGCCCATGTACAAAAGCTTAAGTGCAAACTGCACATATTTAATTTCTAACAGGTAAAAAGAAACCTTTTGCTAGGTGTATGATATGACATTGGGGTGCAAACCACTTAATGTATCACTCAGTTTAATTTCATATGTCCCATGTAAAAGAAAATATATTACTCCTTACTACTAGTTAATATTTGTAAACAATGTTTATCAAAATGGGATGCCCCTCACTTAAAGATATTACACAAAATTTTAAAGGTGCCTTGGGCACATATGTAGTGCCTGCACTCCTTTAAAGGAGAACAATGGGATATTAAAGCAGATTGCTCAACCTGCTGTCTCTTTTAGTCCCTGTTCATTGATACAGCCTCAAAAAATCACCCTTGCAGCTTTAGAAACTAATCCACTCAACTGTTTTCCCTGTTAGGCTTTCTACCTTTCCATACTGTTTTACTTTCACTTTGAAAACCGAGTTGAAAAACCTCTAGCTGGCTCTGAAATGATGATGATGTCACATCTGCCAGAACTCTTGCTCTAGCTACCGGGACATTTCCTCTCCCAAAGTGATGTAATCCCTGCCCGATTTCCTCGCCTGATTTACATGCTGCATAGAAGAGCCAGTGGACCTCCCGCATTGTGATGTCAGAGCAGCCTTGCCCAGCCCACTCTTAACCTAGCAAAAATGTCAAACTATAATCTCACTTTTCTGAAGAGCCCTACCGATATGTGACAAAGTACAGGCAGACGCACAGTAACAGCTTCAAAAACTAAGAGCATAAATTTGCAATGACCATGTGTAGACATTAATTGCATGTTTTTACATAAGAAGCAGATGTCTGTCACAATTAGTCGACAACACTACATCAGATTACAAGAAGTATGCAATACCATAATTTTCTGAAATTACCACTTAAAAAAAGCATGTGGGTGCTGTCATGCAAGTCTGTGAAATATTTTGTGTTTATAGTGCATCATTTGTTAGCTATTTAACCAAACAGGAAGGAAAAATAAGTGAGAGTTTGATGCTTTGCAAAACAGTGATTATTCTCAGTGCTATGGAGCTTGGTTCTAAAGTTGACAGGAGGAGTGCAACAAAAAAAAAAGTCTCCCACTGTAAGGAAGGAAAGGCTGACAAGAAAACAGTACATTAGTCTGATCACCTGCTGTGAGCTGTCAATCACATGAATTTAATGGGTTGAATTACCCTTAGCTCTTTGACAGCTAGGGAAGGTAGGTGTCAAGGGGGGAGGGAAGATACCTTGAAGAACTAGATTTCAGCCTTCAAAAAAGAAATCAGGTTAGCATTTCTAAGAAGAAAGAGCAATAAAATGCACTTTTCAATTCTGTTCTGTAGCATTTGCACTGCTTGTGTTTGAAGTAGTCATTGAAAAAGGATAAAATTTTAACCAAATGTAGGTGACTATAACATAGCAGTGAATGCCTGTAACATCATTGCAGTGACAGGAGCTTTAGGGAAAATGTGGCAGATTTGATGCAATTTTTTTGGAGACAAACAATGCATTCTGGGATACTTAAGGACAGACTAAACATAATTATTTCAAGATGCCAGATCCCATGTGGTCAGAGTCAGAAATTGTGTATAAACATATCTAAAAAGCTCTAAACTGTCCCAGAGTTGTGTTAAAATGTAGGAAACACCAAACCATGATGAAATAAACATGTTTTTTGAGTCTGTGGGAGCAGTTGTCCTGTAACAAAATTTTAGCACAAAATAATGTGCATTTTTAAATATTCTTTGTAAAATCATATTTTAAATATTGTTCACGTTTGTCATTACTGTATAAATCCTTCCTTATGCTCACCTACAATTTCATGTAAAGACAGGAATAACTCATGGATGCACAATGTTAACCAATATTAAAAGAATGAAATGTATAATTAAATTGCCTTTAAGCAAGCTAGGCCAAAAATAATATTTGTGTTTTAAACAATGTATTTTACTTGTGAAAGCAATGTCATTTAAATAAGTTTAAAATGAAAATGCTGTATGTTAATTTCCTGTCATTGTATTATTTCTATTACTATTCCTTGGAGTTAGGCAACACATTTTTGTTAGAACTACAGAAATGTTGGATTATTCAATTTCCTTTATGAAAGTCATAACAAGAAGCAATCATAAATTAAGTTGAAAGCAAACAGAGTCACTTTAAATAGCATATTAACCTGACAATTATGAACAGAAAGTAACATTTTTATTTCATGTAATGATTTCCTGATATTAACCAGAGGACTCTGAATAATGAGAGACACATTGCATTGTGTTTCTTAGACTGTTGGCATCAGTTGTTTGCTTACTGTCCATCTACCACTCCCTGTGGGAATATTTCTTCTGTTAAATCAAGTCAAGCTCTTATACTCTTCTAAGAAAATCAAGGAGTTAAGTGTTATATCTTATAATGAATACATTAAATCTTTTTTGCTATATGTATCATAAATATCTCCAAATGACCCACCAAAATGTTTTAGTTTTAAATATCTTGTTTCTACACATTCTGCAATTGATGATGACATGGGAATTATAATTATTGCAATTTGGAGTGAGAGCAAGAGATGGCAAAGATCATTTACTTTAGCCACAGTGATTGCTTGATTGTTTATTTTATTTATTTGTTTGCTTGTTTATATTTGTTAATCAGGATTGAGCACTGATTTACAATTATCTGTTTCAGTCAGACACTCCTTGGGAGCACTTTCTCATTAAGTGACTTGCTGAGTATCACACAGTAGACAAACAGAGATTGAGGAAATCAAATCCTGGAATACTGGAAACTGTTAAAAGCTCATAACCTTAATCCTCTGTGTTGCCTGCCAAACACATCCCATAGCCTTAATCCGCAGTGCTAACTACCATATATGTTAGAAAAGGCTGTAAAATGCTTCAGACAGCATGATGGCTTAATGAGTAAGATCGCTGCCTTGAAGTTGCAAGATTCAGTGCTCAGTCCTGACCTTCTACCACTGGTCTGCAACATCTACATGGTCTTTCTCAAGGTACTCTATTTCCTCCCAAAAACATAGTAGTTGATTGCCTACCCTAAATTGTCCATACACATTGCATTTACACTAGCTCTTATGGCCCAGCTTGTGACTGAAAGGATCAGAATGGATCAATGTGCTTTTCTTGTAAAGAAATGAATACGTGAAATGAAAACTGCAGAACAAAAAATGACTTACAAAGTTATAAATTAACTGTTCTTTTTGAGAAATGTTATTCTCTAAGTTGTGGTAGATGTTTCTGGTTATAAATATCAAATGCCTAAGCATTGTTATCTGTTGATAGTGTAAGTGAGTGATTGATTGAGCGAGCTCATCTCTCCCATGTTGCACTAAATGTGCATCTTGTGTGACATTAACAGCATCCCTAACAATTCAAAACATTATTCCTTAGAGAACTCATTTCAAACTTTTCTCTTTCCCTGTCTAATACAGTAAAGGAAAATCTGTAAAAACCTATATGCAGCAGTGTTTGAAAAATGATTCCCACTAACTTTGCAAGCGCCATGCTTGCATTTATAATATTCATTTAGTTGCATCTAATTTTATCCAAGTTCCTCCTTTCCCTTTTGTACTGAGTTTGTGGCTTTAACACTGACTTGTGTTAATATTTGATAAAGAGCTGTAATGGAAACGAAACCTTGTTCATTAGGTACACCAGCCAGTGACTAAATGATACAATGTTAAATCTACCTCTTTTATTTATTTGACATTTATTTACTGTGAAAATCCAGCTGGACCAGAAAGTGCCTATTTTTAGCAAAGGCCTGGGGAGAAAGGCTCCACAATCACAATCTTCCAAAAATCAATTACAGATATTTTAAATCACAAAGTATCATGTTACACTACAGAACACAGGAATGAAAAGTGTTCTAATGAGTAAAACGTAGAACATATGTTTCGTGGTAGAGTGCAATGAAAAAAAATAACATGAGTTTGAAAAAATATACGAGGAAAAACTCATTGGTCATATTATTTGTTACATAGATTAGTATGCAATAATTGAGACCTGAGACAATTCTAATGAGATATTTAAAAGATATGAAAGATTACATGATTAGAGACAGTGAGGGGAAACTGAGTGATGTCTTAGTGTGAGAGAGGGTATTCATAGTATGGTTATAGAAAGAAGTAAGGATGGAGAGAAAAGGAGATTATAAGATGAGAGCAGGATAGGGTGTCTTCATGTACCTTAGGTGAGTATGGAGGAAAGAGAAAGGGGCACAGAAAAGGTCTGCAATGAGAAAGTGGATATGGTAAGCTAGTGGGAAAAGAAAAGAAAAAAGAAAGGAGTGGAGTAGGAGGCCAGCGAGGGTTGTGAGGTGTGACTTAAGTTGAATGGGTTGAATGAAATATAGTGAGTAAGTTCAGCCGGAATTGAAGCAGGAGCAGGCCTGTGATTTTGTAAAGTATTCTTTCAGGGATCAGTTAAGGTGGGTGGATCAGAAACAGTTCTGGTGGTTAGAGGTTCCATTTTTTGCTACTGGGTATAAGTATAGGCTTTGTCCAGTGATTTATTTGGTTTATTTATGGTGAGAAGTTGTTTGTCTTCTGATCTCAGAATTCTTTTAGGGAAATATATGTTGATTAAAAGGGTAAGAGATAGGCAGGCTAATAGTTTGTGTATGATTTTATATATTGTTATAAGCTGAATGTAGGAGAGGTGGAGGGGGATTTTCCAGCAGGCTAAGGGTATGCAGAGCTTTACTGTTATGGGTAAAGCAGGATGAATTAGTAGCAAATTTTCAATTTTATTGTAGCAGCTTTCAAGTTTGTTTTTTATAGATGATTGTAAATTGGTTAGAATCTGGACTCCATAGAGTAGGGAGGCCAGAAGGTAGGTTTTGGATAGAGTAATGTTTGTGGGTATGCTCAGCAAATGTTTTTTTCTGTATAGAATACCTAGTTTTTGATGTTTTTTTTTTTTTGATAATGCTTTGGATGTCAAGGTCAAATTTAAGATTATCATCTATTATGACTCCTAACAGTTTGTATGATGAACTAATTCAATTTTAGCTCCATTTGCTGAAAAGATTTTGATAGATGCTTTGTTAAAGGTGTGTTTTTTAGGGTAAAGAGGAGGACCTTGATTTTTTTTTGGGGGGGGTTGAGTAAGAGATGTGCTCTTGTAAGCCATGTTTTAATGGAGATGAGAGATTTTTTAGTGATTTCTTGGAGGTTAGTTAAGGTGTTTGAAGAGCAAATGATGGCAGAGTCATCTGCATGTTGAATAAAGGTATCTTCACAAAAAGATGACTGTAGGTTACTGATTTAAAAAAATGAATGGTAGAGGATCAAGGATGGATCCTTGTGGGACTTCTGTGGAAGTGGGAAGGTATGTAGAGATGGACCTTTGCCATCTTATAATTTGTTGCCTGTTGGCAAGGTAGCTAGAGAAACACTGAATAAATGGTGATGATAGACCCAGAGTGGAAAGTTAACTGAGGATGTTAGTGTGAGAGACCATGTCAAAGGCTACTGATAGATCCAGAAATACTACAGATACAAGTTTATTAGACTTGTGAGCTTCATTAACTGTGTCGGTAAATGATAGCAATGAAGTGGAGGTGCTGTGGTCTGGCCGAAGTCCATGTTGCACATTGGTGATTAGCTTATTTTACAGGTTTATAGGCAGGTACTAGGCTATTGGCCCTAGGGCCCATACAAGCCTAGCCAAAAAATGTACCCTGGCTTTCGCCACCCAAGAAAATTATTTTCTTGTGCCCCTGTCGAGCAGAGCCACAGAAGTGATCCCTGGGGTGAATTTCTCATTTCCCATCCAATCATCAAGATTTTTCTTGAAGAGTGCTAATGAGGAGCTCTGTTTGACATAGGTAGGTAGTCTGTTCCAGAGTATGGGAAGTCTCTGGGACAGGAATCTATCCCTCCAGTATGTTCTGTTTATTGTGGTGACAAGGTTTAGGTCCCTAGAGCGTGTAGCTCGGAGGGATTGGGATTTCTTTAAGTGGAGCATGTCCAACAGCTCTGGGTTTGACATAGCTTTGTATGTTAGGCAGAGATCGCCCAAGTAGGCAATATGCGATGGAGTAAAGCTGTAGTTTTTTGAGACGGTCTGCATAGGGCATCTGTTTGAGGCCAGTAATCCTCTTTGTGATGTATTTCTGTGGTGTTTCCAGTTGTTGTAGATGTCTTGTGAGGTACATACCAAAAGGGGCATTGTACTCTATAATGGGTCTAATGAGTGATGAGTAGAGGGGAACAATGACCTCTTTTTTTCTGGATGAGAATCCTTTTGTGATGAGATGTAAGATATAGTGGAGAAATTGTACACATCTTTCAAGGATTTTAGACAGGGGAGACAGGATGGCTATGAGACAGAAATTTGTAATGTCAGTGAAATTACCTCTTTTATGTAAGGGGATAATATGTGACATTAGGGATACAGGATTCTGTAACTGATCTATTAATAAGAATGCTGACTGGGTATGCTATTGCATCTGCAGGTAGATTTACGTATTCCTGAAAGAGGTTGTAAGCTGAGGAGGAACAAGGTTTTAGTTTATGTAAAAGCTTTTTTATGAGAGTTACAGAGACTGGTTGAAAAATAATGTGGGTGGAGTTCTCTGTGTGTATATCAAAGAGGTTGCAGTTATGTAAGTTTTGTGAAGGAGATGTGCTAGGGTCTAAGGTAGGTGAAGTTTGCGTGAAAGGGGGTGTGTTAGGTGAGTCTGAGGTTAAATTGGCTACATGTTGTATTTAGTATGTATTAAAATAGACAGTTGTTTGAAGATGGGGACTGTCTAGTTATGGTCTGGGATCCTGTTTTGTATCTGGGTTGATGAGATAGGATATGAAGGACCAAAATGTTTGGGTTTTCTTTATGGTTATCTTGTAGGTGAGTACATTAAGGATTTTTATATCTATTAACTTGTTTCTTGATTTGATTTTGTAGCTGTCTGAATAGTTGCCAATTTTTGTCATTTTTATTGTTTCATAAGGAGTTTGCATTGGCTGGTGGGCCATGTAGTATGACTGTGTTTAATTCTTTTCTACACTGAGTGCTAAGGTGTTAAGAATATTTAGAAATGCTGCATTGATGTATTCAACTGCATTATTTATGCGGAGTCTTTTTAGGATGGACCAGAGCTTCAATGAAAGGCTCATTAGAGAAAGTGGAGAGATTACAGATGATTTTGGGCTTCTGTTCCTTTGTTAGTTGTGTTAATACTCCCTTGGGTGTAAGCAGGAATGTGGTCATTTAGTGTATCAGGAATGATACCTGAGGAGATAAAATTAGATGGGTTGGTAACCAGAAGAATCTAGTCCAGGATAGATTGCTGAGAGTTAGCTTGACATATCTTGTTGGTGTATTAAAAGTTGAGTGAATTCAAAGAGGTTCATGCTGTTGATTGCTGAATTTTCAGATAAAGACTGCCAATAAATGTTTACATCACCCAGGAGGATAATTTCATTTGTGACTATATCTGCTATCTAGACTAGTATGTTTCAGGTATTGGAATATTCTGTCCTGGGATGATACATAGCACAGCAATATATATGCTCTTGGCTCTGTTACGTTTTAGGAATGAGATTAGAATTTCTGCTTTTCTGAATTTTGGGATTGTGCCTGTGTATGGATTTACTTGAACATATTTTGGAAGATTATAGCTATTCCACCTGCTTTTTTATGTATTCTATCAAGCCCAATAATATTATAAACAGGGGATAGTATTTCAGCATCTTTTATTTCAGGTTTTAGCCATGTCTCAGTTGTGGCTAGGATATCTGCTGAGTCATCCAGGCATGAAAATTTGTGATTTTGCTGCATGTGCTTCTAAGGCTTAGAGTAACTACTTTTAAACTTTCGGGATGTATTATTTGGTTTGGGGTTTGGTTGGGACCTGGGTTGGGGTGGACATCATCACATTGATGTATGGTGGAGAAAGATGTTTTTTTTTTTATTATGGCAGTTTTTAGCAGAGATGGGTAGAAGTATTACCTTGACATTGGGACTGACAGTTTTTTAACATTTTTGGGTTTCAATAGAGGAGTGGAGTTATGGGAAATATGCTTGAAGAGATTTCTGAGTAGCTAGTGGGAAGATGGTTGATAGGTGAGGATAAAGTAATGGTTTTGGGGTGCTTATTTATTATTAATACTGGGGGGATATTAGGAATGAGAGGAGGAGGAGGAGGATGAATAGGATACAGGAGGGGAATAGCATGGTTAATCTTGTAAAAATCTTGTAGTATGGTGAGGTGAGGTAATAAACAGTGATAATAGTGTGACAAATAGGTACAGTTTGATTGGGAGGGTACAGGATAAGATCTGAGAAAATTTAGAACATAAGTGAGTCAGGAAGGTATAATGAGAACAGTTTGTGATTACAGTGCAATTAGGCACAAGATAGGAAGATCAGTAAAAGAGGAGTAAGAGAGGTATAAGTTAAGAGATAGTTGGGGTGAGTGGGAAGTGGGTGTATGGTAGTGGAGCAGAGTGAAGCCTGCACATAGCAAGAGCTGAACTGGTTGGCCCATGCTGGAGTACGTACCAGGAAAACAATCTGTAAAAATGCAACAAAACAGGAGGTAAGATAAGTCCTGATAACTTTAAAGGCAGCAACACAATCTGTTAGACTACTGTTAACATAAACCTAAGTTAACTGCAACAGGCAGTATTGTAGTGAGTTTGGTTTGAAATGAGATTACATTAGCTGGAGAACAACTAAGGGGAGAGGATGGCCATTCAGGTACTTTAATGGAATGCAGTTACCCCCCAGATGGTTTTCCACCAAAAACAATCAATGAGGTAGAATGTTTATGGATACAAAGACAAGGTCTTTGAACTCTAACTACCTGAGGTGAGTCACACCATGTAATTTTATTGTTATGGGCTTTTTTGGTTTTACAGGGAAATTTTACACTGCCTAGAGTAAAAAGCTGATCATGGCCTGTGAAGCTAAATTGCATGTGTACGGATGCTTTTATTGACCATCGTCTTCTTCAACAACCTTTTTTTACATGAGATTGGTGTGTCATGTCATCTGTTATCCCTCTTGAGTAAGCTGATATCACAATAAGATTTGAAAAGTTAAAAGACAGAAACTGTATGGTTTTCAAGTATGTTTACAGACATTAAAACTTTCATACAATAAACTCAATGAATTCTGCATGGACAGGTGTCATAGTGTTGTTTTACTGTAGTGATTCAGAAAAACAAATTTTTATCTGGTAATCAACAAAAGATCAAACCAGTGAAAAGAAATGAAAGCAGTAATTGGGAAGTTTACTGAAGGGGATGAAATACAAAAGAGGAGCATAAATTTCTCACCATTTGCCTGTTGCTGAGTTTTTATACTGTTTCCAGAAAACATGTGACATTTCATATTGCAAATGAATTATTAGCAGAAGACTATACATAGCAATTATCTCTGAGTAACTTCAAAATCAGTTGAGCTTCCCTCTTTGATGGGTAGCCTAACTTGACTGACGATACCTGCTGTTATTTCAGCTGAACTGTGCTGTCTGTTAAATATAGCTAGCAACAACAGCAGGAAGAATAGCTTGAGTTAAACTCATGGCTAAAGATTTACTGCAGCCTTTGATATGCTGCACTGAAGCTTTGCTGTAGATTCGGCATTAGGTACAAAAGTCGCTCACTTAAGGCCAAGACTGTCTTCTGATGAGAGCAATCTAGCAAATCTGTATTTAATGTAAGATTATTATGTACATAATGCAATAATGTTTTAGAATTAGATATTTTACATTTTGTAAAATAAATGTAAATAGTATTTTATTTTTATTATCATAGATTAGCTTTTTTCTCATTAATAAAGAATGCAAATCAGTATATCCAAAAAGAAAAGAAAACACCAGATTGGTAATTAGTTGTGAAAGTTACCAGGAAAGTAGTTATGGCAGCAAAGATTTTGTGATGAAAATTAAGCAAATTTGCTAAAATTTTAGGGCAAGCAATGATTATTTCTAAGGAAAGCATAAGTGGTACATGGAAGTTAATATAAAGGAATGAGGTTGTGTGTTGTTAATGAGCTACTTTCTATGGTCAAGAGTACAAAGTTTGATTCCTTCTACCTCCATTTGCCTATATGTGAATTACTTAACCAGATAATGCATCTGGGTCACCCTGAAAATGGACTTGTGCCAGTGGGCTTACCACTTAAACTAATGAAAAGCAATTACTGGGAAAAAAGAATAAAGTAAAATCCACAACTGTATTGTTTTCAAACATCCCATACAAACTTACAAAACATTAATTTTTGTCTGTATCAGTAAAGACAACAATTACAATTACTGCATTATAGCTGTCATAACCCTTGCATTTCTCATTTTCCCAGACTGACAGTTTTATCACTTCCCCAGCTCTATGTAGGTGTAATATAGGAGATATCATGTGCTATATAAATGACAGCTGCCTTTATCCAGAGCTATGGGTGCAAGCCTAACTGGGATTTATAGCAATGTGTTGCATTTCTGCAATAGGCTTATGCAACTTGAGTTCACAGTGTGGAAACTGAGTGAGCAATTAAATACCTACAGAAAGACAGGCAGCCCTTTCCTGCCACTAACTACCAACCAGAGTAATACAATGTTTAGTGCAGCAACTATAGAAGCCACATCTGTACCATAAAACTATACAAGGTGATATGTCCATGCAGTGAATCCATACACCAAAACACAATCTATACAATGGCCATGTGCCATGTGGCTCAGATCTTGTGAGAACACAAAATGTGAACTCTCATACAGATTCAGATCAAAATAAAGTAGAACATTTAGTAGCTAGGCTGAATATGTTAGCTTTCCCTCAACAGGATGGCACAAAGTGCTGCATACAGCCATATATAATCAACTCAGTTTTCACATTTTTACATTGGTCAGGGTGTCACATCAACTATTGTGCAGCATTTCTTGATTCATTCTCTTTACTACATTCTTTGGCAGTCATGCCTGATAGTTTCAGGTCTTATCTCATACAATCCATCCATCCATCCATCCATCCATCCATCCATCCCTTGGCCAGACATCTCAGTTTCATCTTGCCTTCTTCCTGTCTCTCCCAAATCTTTACCAGATCATCTTTGGCTTACCTGTACATGGGACCAAACTGCAATAATCTGTTCTTCTTGACATTCTCTGAAATTGGGGCTGCTATGGCTTCAACTCCGATGCCCTCATTTCTACATCTGTCCAACAGTGTACATCCTACCACCTCCCTCAGGCACTTCATCTCCATCACCTTGAGTTTTCTGAACTGCAGTGCCTTCAGTGCCCAGGTTTCTATACCATACAGAAGCACTGATCACACCACTGTTTTATGCACCTTACTGTTCAGCTTCTTTGGCATTGTTTTGTCATACACTACCCCTGATTGATCTGTGCCAGTTAGCTACAGTCCTTCTGACTCTAGCTTTGACCTCCTCATTCAAAGTTCCCTTCTCCTCAACCACCCCTCCCAAATACTTGAAGTTCTTAACCTGTTCCAGTATTTTCCTTCTCAATATTCAGCTTCTTCTGATTTCCTCTATCTTCTGTTATGACTGCTGTCTTGTTTGTATTCAGTTTCATCCCAAGTGTTTGCAATTTTGCATTCCAGGCTGTTATCAATTGCTGAAGCTCTTGTTCAGAGTCTGCTTGTAATGTCACATCACCTGTTTCCTCTTACCTGTTTTCTAATGTAGGCCATCACTAGTATGAACAGTAGTGGGCTTAGATTTGAACCCTGATGCACAGCCACTCTCACTCAGAGTCCCTCTGTGAGTCCAAACACTGTTTGCACTTGTGTCAGTGGGTCCTTTTACATAGTTTGACTTACTGTTCCAGTGTTTCTGGAACTTCAAACCATTTCAGGATTGATCAACTTAACTTTCTTGGGACTTTGTCATATGCTTCCACAAAGGTAAGGAATGCCCAGTACATTATATGCTTCCACAAAGTTAAGGAATACCCACTTGAACTCTTTCATCATCTCCAGCTTCTTCTCCACTATCTCTTTTGCAAACTTTGGATCAGCTGGGCTGTATCCTTATTTAAATCTGAATTGTTCATCTCCCATCTTGCTTTCTAGTACTCATTTATCAATCATTATTCCCCATGCTTTCATGCAGTGTGACAGGAGTTTGATACTACTGTACTACTTACATTTGTGAATATCCCCTATTCACTTGCACGCTGACATTAGAATGCTTATATAGGCATAAAGCTATACAGTCACACAGTATTTGCAACTGTAGTGCTATTGTGTCTACATATGTGGATACCTTTCAGATGTATAAAAGTGTTGGAAAGGAGTGTACAAGAAAACAAGAAAAAGGGAATGCAGCAAGCATACACAGAAGAACAACATATACGGCTGTGCAGGACTGGAGAAAGTGAGTGCAATATTTTTTTTTGTGGGGGGCAGGTTCCCATATTTTGCTTCAATTAGAATGGAAGAAGAGAAATCAAGGTAGCAAAGGGGATAGGATAGTTTGGGGGGAGGCAGAGAAATACAGACATAAACAGAACATCACAGCCAAACAGGTGGTGTATGGGCACATACTAGGATGAGGAGACATTGAATGACTGACACAAACAGAGGGCAGAACAATGGTGACAAAAAGGGTTGAAGATGCACAGGGTATGAGGTATGACACAAATGGAAGAGGTATGCATAGCTGAAGGTAGGGTGGGATATAAGCAGCAGTGTGCCATCTGTTGTCCCAGCCCAGAATGACATTACATGGATCTAATGCCATCTCATAGATCTTGGGCCAGGTGTATGGGCGGCACCCATCTCCGGTGCCCAAAGGCAAGGGCTGGCTGGATGAGTGAATCTGCTGTTGGCTTCATGAAGTTCTCAGTACTGCCAATGTACTTAGCTATTGTGCTCTCTTTCTGCACTATAGCCCACCTTCACCTGATCAAGCTGCTATTGAACCACTTCAAGCACTGTTTCCTGGTTACCAGTCAGTGAGGAGAAGGGCACCCAACAATGATGCACACATTCTCATCACTCTCATGCTCCTCAGCAACAGTTTCAGCAGGGACATCCATAGGTGAGGTGCCTGTTGATCAAATCTATCATCAGGGCCTGTAGTGAGGAAGCACAATCACAAGCTGTTTGTAACTGAATCTACTCTATTATTGGACTGAACACACACATATATATATATATATATATATATATATATATATATATATATATATATATATATATATATATATATATATATATATAAAAAAAACACATCTCAACATTTGTGAGTAGAACTAACCATGGCTGGCCACGAGTCTCTTTTGCCACATGCTGAAAGGGAAAGTGTACATCAGAAAACTGCTACAAGTGTAAGATGACATAGCAATAGTTACAAGTCATTATCCTATAAATTTTGAGTGTTAGCCCCCCACTGTCCATTTTCAGCCACTTGCACTAGCCAAATAGTCATGGACTGCATAGCTCCCACCAAAGATTCTGCGGAGTTGTGAGTGCCTGTAAGACAGATTTTCATAAGCAAATTTATCAGAGCAAAAATAACTAAAACAAGCAGCCTCACAAGATTTTACTGACCTAAATATTAACTCACTATACCTGAGGCCTGCAACTCCCAAGGACTCAGTTCTGAGTACCCATAAGACAAATCTCCACAAGCAAGTTTATCAAAACAAAAACAACTAAAACAAGCAGCTCTGCAAGATCTTACTGACCTAAATATTAACCAAATGTAAAGTGAATTTACTTTTTCATTTCTGTTATCATCTCAGTCATACTCTGTTCATAATAGTACCTAATAGCACCTGTAAAAATGTAATGCTGTCGGTGTTTGGTCTGTGCCTAGTGATCTACTGTTGGCCCTTTTACAGCATTAGATTCAAAGACAGCCTCCACTACCCCTCTTCAGCTTCAGATTTCCTCCCCTTCTCTCTGTAATTAATGAGCTACAACCTGCTCTACTTGGCAGCCTGTACTTCTTAAATTGCTCTTTTCAGCTACTGCATTAGTAAATCTCCCCCTTTTCTGTATAGGCAGTTATTTTCTATTTATCTATGTTGTTTTTTTCCCCTTCTTTTCCATGCCCTGAAGATGATTTACTGATAAGTGCTGAACAGTCAACTTTAACTATGAGCAAATCTATGCTCTTACCTATACTTTGAAAACAGGCCCAAGCTGGTGCAGTGACTTGTCGGATCACATATTGCTTCTGGATAGTAAGAGTTGCAGACATTGTGGAACCACTCCCACAATATATTTTAGAGGAGGTTACAACACACTCCCTATACCCTAACTACCACTCAGGTTCACTTTTCTCCCCTACCTTATCCCCAGTCCCACCCACTCTACGCTTCATTACTAATATAACCTCCATTGGCAACTCCCACAATTACCTCACAACCAGTCAAAGCGGAGCAAAAATAGAGGATGTGAGACAAACCTTAGAATTACCTTAATGTAAGGAAATACAGATCTGTTTTTATTCATGTTGGTACAAATTATCTCATCCACAAGGGCTCTCGACTGTTAGTAGGGAACTCACAGTCCTCTTAGATAGGATAGCTTGTCCAGGTGTTGGGACATATTTTTCACAAATCACACAGAAAGGAGAGTCAGGTCACCATGAATGGAAAGATTATTTTGGTAAATATCTACATGAAAAAATGTCCTGTTTTAAAAAATGGAAATGTGTAGAGCATCTGAGCCTAATTTTGGGCACATGTGTTCAGACAGGATGGAGTGCATTTGTCAAAATCAGAGAAGAACATTTTTGCAGTAGATATTTTGCAATATTTGACAAAAACAAGGCAGGATTTTTGCAAGGTCAAAAATTTAATGGTTCACAGATAGGAACATTTGATGCACTTCTGATGGTTGTTAATGCTAGGAGCATTAATAATTATTTTTTTTTATTGGAAAATGTGCTGCATTCCCACAAGATTGGTGCTGTTATTGTTTGTGAAACATGGTTAAAGAGCAATGACAAGAAACCAGTTCTATCAGGGTATAAATGGTTTACTGTAACAGACATTCTGACAAAAATCAAGTGGAGGTGTTATGATATGGATGAAAGATAGTTATGAGACCTATGATTATTACATGTTCAGTGCTAACACCAGTGGCGGCTGGTGACTTCAAATCAAAGGGGGGCTGCAGGAGACAGCTGAATGGGTGGGGTCAAGGGGAAGGGGTGTGGCCAACTAGAAAGGGGAAGAGCTATGCTCAAAACCACAAAAACTAACTTTAATTAAATACGCTGCCCTGGGTGGCAAACCATCATTATGAGAGTCCAATCAAGACAAAAATAAGTGTAGAAGAATAAAAATGTTTCAATGCATTGGCTGCATGACAGCTTACTTATTATCTAGATGGAAACAAAAGGTTGTGAGGCATGAAAAAATAAATTACTTTTTAAATACATTACTGGAATGCCAGTCAAAATCAAGTATAAGAAAAACCAGAAGCACTCAACTCAAACTACTTCTCCTTGCACTGCAGTTCTAATTATAATTTATATTCAGCTTTATTAAAGTACCAAGTAACATGCTGAAAGTAGAAATCTCTGTGATGCCCCCACTTGTAAAAATGTTTCTTATCCAAAAAAGACCTGCTGCCTGACAACTATCTACTTGTTTCATGGGGAAAACATGATCAAAGTAAAAAATGAAAAGCAAACAAGAAACAAGCTCAAGATACATTGCTTAAAGGATTACTGTACAGGTTATGGACCACACATGATTGGCATTCTGTTTAGTTTACGGTAAAGTCTGTAGAGATGACTGGAAGTCTCCAACAAGTGTAATGAGCTTTTTAAAATAATGGAATCCTGTCCTTTAATACCCAAGGCTTATACATTATCTAGTCAAGTATTCTCTGCATGGCAACAACAGAAAGGCTTTCAATGTTGGCAATTCTTTAACAGTATGCTTATTAAAGCTTACTTGTATCTTACGATCTCAGACAAGCTTACCTTATGGTCATTAAAGCATTGCTACTTAAACACAGAGCAACAGGCACTTTGAGTAATAAGCATAAATCTGAGTAATAAGCATAAATCAACAGTACAAAAATATGACAGAAACCAGACCATTCTGCAAAATCAAGGACAGATGAAAAGCCACTGTAGTACTTGTGTCTACCTTGGATGGGGGGGGACACACTGCACATTTACACTGCATAACTACTCCTTCCCTTGCTTGGACACATCCAGAGTCACTACATGGGGGAGTGGGGTGCAACAAGTATGTCACAATTTGAAATGTCTCTGGCTGACTGTGATGGCCCTGACACATTTGTCATACCTCTCAACCTCAGAGCAAGAAATCTGTACAAAGCCATACACAGAAGTGGTACAAAGGCCCAAAAATTTTTAAATATTGCTCTAATAAATTTAGAAAGATAATAGAATAGGTCTTGCATTAGTATGAATTTTCTGAAGGGTATAAAATCTGAAACTCAAATGTCTGTCATTTTCTAACTTCAGTCTTTAGTGATTTGTAAATCACTAATTTGCCAAAAAAAACAATTTTATGAAAAATGGACCAAAAATGTGATGCAAAAATATAAAATAGCCACACAATACAGCTGGGAACCTGTCAAAGAAGGGACACTTTAATATTAGTACTGCTAACTTGAGCAGCTGACAAAATAAAAGAATCTACATGCATTTCAAGTAATCTATAACTTTGATTATTACAGTTATTTCTTAATTGTAAACCCTCCATGTTTCTTCCAAAATTGCTATTTTGTGGAGGGATTATTAAGGGGAAGAGCAACATTTTGAGCCAAAATCGGGGACAGTTGAGAGGTTGGCTATGCCTAATTCTATAAAGCAATTTATTTGCATGTACCTCTCAACCTGTTAATGCAGTAAATCTGAACAAGGCCAACTATATTGGGGGAACATATAAACAGTACTAAAAATTGCTCTTGTATAAATTGAGACAGTTGATAGAACAGCTCTTACTTTAACATGCATTTTTCTGAAGGTTATGAAGTCTGAAACTCAGTGTATCATTATTTAGTAACTTAATTCCTAAATGATTTGCCAGAAAACTACAAATTTTATGAAAAACAAACCAAAAATAAGAAGCAAAAATCTATTCATTCTTTGAAAATCTGGACATTTGGGAGGTATAGTTCAGCTGGGCCTGTCTGAGTTTGCTGCCCTTCCCCCCTGACAAAATCATGGTTGAATGGAGCCTCTGCAAACATTCCAATGAACCATTACTTGGCTATTTCACTCCATTTACCATAAACACTAATGTGCATACTGCTTTACTTCTATGATGAGTTGGACTTCATTTGAAAGTTTTATTTTGTATTTTACAGCACAAACACTAAGTCATCTGCTAAACAAAGCAATGCAGTCTCACAATGAAAACTTAGCATTAAAACTTCTCTGCCCTTGAAACTCACATTCATTGAAACAGCATTGAAACCCACATTCAAAGAAAATACATTTTGCCAGTGGCAGATAAAGATTAATTTTGGGCTGTTTTCAAATCATAGGCCCCTTGCATATGAAACATACATGTGCTCTTTGATACACCTTCCTCATTGTACTAAATTATATTCCTTGTACAATACAGTACAGTTGTTACAGGGCATTTTAAATTTGTTTTGAACATTTTTCCAGTAAGCAATGAAACAAAACTCATGCACCCATAATGGCAAAACTGCCCAGTTCAGAACATTTATCATAAAAGTCTACGCAGACTTCCACAGTCTACCATTATCAGTAAATATGCAAATTTTACAGTCCATTATCAGTAAATATGCACAATCTCTGAAGAAGTAAAAGTCATCTAAATAATTCCACATTAAAGAAATCTGTAACTAATGAAGAGGTTGCTGCTAGCAAACACCTTTATATTTCATGGTTTCATCGAAAAATAAAGTGTCTGTTGCCCCTCAGGAATAAATTGCCTATATTACATTAAAAAATGATAAGCTAGTAATATTGCAAGAGGAAATGGATGGCAAACTGATAACAGACTCATAGTTAGTATCTTCACCAAGGAGAACATTCTCAGTACAGCAGCATCCACCTCTTGTGGGAGTAGAACCCACAGCCTTCTGCATCAAAAGCAAGTACACAACCTGTTGTGCTATTAACAAGGCAAACCAACTTCACTTAAGCAACACTAAACTTCTGTTCCCCTGCAGCTCTCAGCTCCTTGTAAAATCTACTCAATACTCAACTGCATCTCAACTTCGCAGCACAAGAAAACAAGAAAACTGGAAAAAGCCAAAATGTATTGGAGGGGGGGGGGGTCAAAAGCCCAAAAACCAGGGACACATTAAACATTGCTTGTATAATCCTGGAAAGTTGCTAGAATAAAATGCTGTGTTACCACCATACATTTTACTGCCAAGGTCCCTGAGCAAAACAGTCAGAGTAACATACCACTACGCCACAACAGCTGCTTTGTAAAAGAGAGGAAGACTGAAACTTAAATGGCCATCATTTAGTGAATTCAGTTCTCACCATAGCTGTCAACCTCTTAGTACAAAACACTTGGACAAACCCAGTAATGAGGGAATACAGCCCTCAAACATATTCAGTGAATTCAGTTCTTGCCATAGCTGTCAACCTTAGCACAAAAAACCTGGACGAAGCAAATAATGGGGGAATACAGTCCCAAAAATAGGGACAAATTTCAAATATTCATCTTATAAACTTAGAAAATTGCTAGAATAAAAGGTTGTGTTACGGTTGTGTTACTATGTATTTTCTGAAGAACATGAAGTCTGAAATTCAAATGCCTGTCAATTTTACTGCTGACAGAACAAAAACAATTTTCAGCAGAGACCCAGGGATTAATACTGCAGATACGTCTTTGTAAAATGACAGGGCACCAGAGCAAATCCACACAAACACAGGGAGGAGATGCAGACTCCACACAGAAGGCACCCCAGCCAAGAATCAAACCAGAAAACCTATAGCTGTGAGGCAACAATACTACCACTGCACCATCAAATATGCAAGGAATTAAACATTCAGAAACCTGAAGTCTGAAATTCAAATGCCTGTCAATTTTATTTAACATTTGTTAATCAGGACAGTCTGACTTGGAACAAAAAAAAATTTTCAGCAGAGGCCCAGGAAGAAATAATGCAGACATGTCTTTGTAACATGGGAGGACACAAAAGCAACCCCACACAAACACAGGGAGAAGATACAGACCCCACAAAGAAGGCACCCCAGCCAAGAATCAAACCTGAGAACCTGCAGCTGTGAGGCAACAATGCTACCACTGCACCATCAAATATCAAGCATTGCAACATTTACAAACCACAGATATTATAAGGAACAGATCAGATCAAATATGAGGCAAAAATCTGCATTTTTTTTTTACAAATGGTGGTGGGTAGGGAATTCAGGTCTTTAACACCTGCATACAAGGTACAGGGTTCAAGCCTGATGTATTCCCTACTCCCCCCCCCCCCACCACACACACACACACACCTGTAGTAGCAAACCACAAAAACTAAATATACTGCACTAGGTGCCAAACCGTCATTATGAGAGTCCAATCAAGACAAAATGAAGTGTAGAAGAATAAAAATATTTCAATGCATTGTCTGCATGACAGCTTAATATCTAGATGGAAACAAAAAAGGTTGTGAGGCATGAAAAAATAAATTACTTTTTTTTTTAAATACATTAATGGAATGCCAGTCAAAATCAAGTATAAGAAAAACAAGCAGCACTCAACTCAAACCACTTCTTGCACTGCAGTTCTAATTATAATATATATTCAGCTTTATTAAAGTAACAAGTAACATGCTGAAAGTAAAAATCTCTGATGCCCCCACTTGTAAAAATGTTCCTTATCCAAAAAAAGACCTGCTGCCTGACATCTACTTGTTTCATGGGGAAAACATGATCAAAGTAAAAAATGAAAAGCAAACAAGAAATAAGCTCAAGATACATTGCTTAAAAGGATTACTGTACAGGTGATGGACCACGCGATTGGCATTCGGTTTACAGGTAAAGCCTGCAGAGATGACTGGAAGTCTCCAAGTGTAATGAGACTCTTAATGTAATTCTGTCCTTATTACAAATACTGGCATATGCATTACAATACCCAAGGCTTATACATTATCTAGTTAACTATTCTCTACATGGCTACAGAAAGGCTTTCAATGTTGGCAATTCTTTAACAGTATGCTTATTAAAGCTTACTTGCATCTTGCAATCTCAGCCAAGCTTACCTGATGGTCATTAAAGTATTGCTACTTAAACACAGAGCAACAGGCACTTTGAGTAATAAGCATAAATCAACAGTACAAAAAATATGACAGAAACCAGACCATTCTGTAAAAATCAAGGACAGATGAAAAGCCACTCTAGTACTTGTGCCTACCTTGGATGGATGGGATTCTCTGCACATTTACACTGCATAACTACTCCTTGCCTTGCTTCGACACATCCAGAGTCACTACATGGGGGAGTGGGGTGCAACAAGTATGTCACAGTTTGAAATGTCTCTGGCTGACTTGTGATGGCCCTGACACATTTGTCATACCTCTCAACCTCAGAGCAAGAAATCTGGACAAAGCCGTACAAAGAAATGGGACAGAGGCCCAAAAATAAGGACGGTTTTTAAAAGATTGCTCTTATAAACTTAGAAAGCTAATAGAGGTCTTGCATTAGTATGAATTTTCTGAATGGTATAAAATCTGAAACTCAAATGTCTGTCATTATTTTCTAACTTCAGTCTTTAATTATTTGTCACTAATTTGCCAAAAAAACACAATTTTATGAAAAATGGACCAAAAATGTGATGTAAAAATATAAAATAGCAACACAATACAGCTGGGAACCTGTCAAAGAAGGGACACTTTAATATTAGTACTGCTAACTTGATCAGCTGACAAAATAAAATAATCTACATGCATTTCTGAAATAAAAGTAATCTGATTATTACAGTTATTTCTTAATTATAAACCCTCCATGTTTTCTTCCAAAATTGCTATTTTGCGGAGGGATCATTAGGGGACGAGCAACATTTTGAGCCAAAATCAGGGACAGTTGAGAGGTTTGGCTATGCCTAATTCTATAAAGCAATTTATTTGCATGTACCTCTCAACCTGTTAATGCAATAAATCTGGACAAGGCCAATTATATTGGGGGAACATATAAACAGTACTAAAGATTGCTCTTGTATTAACTGGGACAGTTGATAGAACAGGTCTTACTTTAGCATGCATTTTTCTGAAGGTTATAAAGTCTGAAACTAGTGTGTCATTATTTAGTGACTTAATTCCTAAATGATTTGCCAGAAAACCACAAATTTTATGAGGAACAAACCAAAAATAAGAAGCAAAAAATATATTAATTCTTTGAAAATCTGGACAGTTGGGAGGTATAGTTCAGAAGCAAAAAATCTATTCATTCTTTGAAAATCTGGACAGTTGGGAGGTATAGTTCAGCTGGGGCTGTCTAAGTTTGCCGCCCTTCCCCCTCACAAAACCATGGTCGAAAGGAGCCTCCCCCTGCAGCCATTCTAATGATCCATTACTTTGCTATTTCACTCCATTTACCATAAACACTAATGTGCATACTGATTTACTTCTATGATGATCTGAACTTCATTTGAAAGTTTTATTTTGCATTTTACAGCACAAACACTAAGACATCTGCTAAACAAACTTGGCATTAAAACTTCTCTGCCCTTGAAACTCACATTCATTGAAACAACATTAAAACCCACATTCAAAGAAAATACATTTTACCTGTGGCAGATAAAAATTAATTCTGGGCTGTTTTCAAATCATAGGCCCCTTGTATATGAAACATACATGTGCTCTTTGATACACCTTCCTATTGCTTTGAACATTTTTCCAGTAAACAATGAAACAAAACTGCCCAATTCAGAACATTTCCATCATAAAAGTCTACTCAAACTTTTACAGTCCACTATTATCAGTAAATATGCACAATTCTACAGTCCACCATTATCAGTAAATATGCACAATCTCTGAAGTAGTAAAAAAGTCATCTAAATAATTCCACGTTAAATAAATCTGTAATGAAGAGGTTGCTGCTAGCAATCACCTTTATATTTCATGGCTTCATCGAAAAATAAAGTGTCTGATGCCCCTGAGGAATAAATTGCCTAAATTACATTAAAAATAAGCTAGTAATATTGCAATAGGAAATGGATGGCAAACTGATAACAGGCTCATAGTTAGTATCTTAACTTTCAGTACGGCAGCATTCACCCGTTATGGGAGTAGAACCAACAACCTTCTGCATCAAAAGCAAGTACACAACCTGTTGTGCTATTAGCAATGTGAGCCGACTTAGCATAATCAGCACTAAACTTCTCTTCCCCTGCAGCTCTCAGCTCCTTGTAAAATCTACGCAATACTCAACTGCATCTCAACTGCAGCACAAGAAGTCTGGAAAAAGCCAAATTTATTGGGGTGGGTCAAAAGGGCAAAAACCAGGGACACATTAAACATTGCTTGTATAATCTTGGAAAGCTGCTAGAATAAAATGCTGTGTTACCACCATACATTTTACTGCCAAGGTCCCTGTGCAAAAGAGTCAGAACAACATACCACTATGCCAAATCACCTGCTTTGTGAAAGAAAAATGCTGTGTTACCACTGTACATTTTACTGCCAAGGTCCCTGTGCAAAACAGTCAAGAGCAACATACCACTACGCCAAATCAGCTGCTTTGTGAAAGAGAGGAAGAGTGAAACTTAAATGGCTATAATTTAATGAATTCAGTTCTCACCATAGCTGTCAACCTCTTAGCACAAAACACCTGAACAAACCCAGTAATGAGGGAATACAGCCCTCAAACATATTCAGTGAATTCAGTTCTTGCCATAGCTGTCAACCTTAGCACAAAAAACCTGGACAAAGCCAATAACAGGGTATTACAGTCCCAAAAATAAGGACAAATTTCAAATAGTCATCTTATAAACTTAAAAAAATGCTATAATAAAAGGTTGTGTTACTATATATTTATTGCTAGAATAAAAAGTTGTTTTACTATGTATTTTCTGAAGAATATGAAGTCTGAAATTCAAATGCCTGTCAATTTTACTTCTGACGGAACAAAAACAATTTTCAGCAGAGGCCGAGGGAGAAATACTGTAGACACATGTCTTTGTAAAATGGCAGGACACCAGCGCAAATCCACACAAACACAGGGATAAGATGCAGACTCCACACAGAAAGCACCCCAGCCAAGAATCAAACCAGGAAAAACCTATAGTTGTGAGGCAACAATACTGCCACTGCACCATCAAATATGTAAGGAAGTAAACATTTAGAAACCTGAAGTCTGAAATTCAAATGCCTGTCAATTTGTTAATCAGGACAGTCTGACTTGGAGCAAAAAAAAACAATTCTCAGCAGAGGCCCAGGAAGAAATAATGCAGACATGTCTTTGTAACATTGGAGGACACAAAAGCAAACCCACACAAACACAGGGAGAAGATACAGACCACCCCCCGACAAAGAAGGCACCCCAACCAAGAATCAAACCCAAGAACCTGCAGTTGTGAGGCGACAATGCTACCACTGCACCATCAAATTTGAAGCATTGCAATATTTAAAAAACACAGATATTATGAGGAATAGATCAGATCAAATATGAGGCAAAAATCTGCAATTTTTTTACAAATGGTGGTGGGTAGGGAATTCAGGTCTTTAACACCTGCATACAAGGTACAGGGTTCAAGCCTGAGGTATTCCCTACCACACCACCATAAGTCTAACCACCAGTATATTGCAACTGGGGCATTTTCACACACACACCAAAATCCCTGTCTACACACTTACCTGAAGTAAATCCCGTCCATAACTCCAAAGTACATCACCGTAAATCCTGTCCAACATCCAACCCCTATCCAAAAACCCACACAAATCCGATCCTGCCCGTCGCGAGATCTTCTCCCGATGAGACTCCAATGCAGACCCTTCCCGTTGCGAGATCCTAAATCCCTGACTGCTGACGTTGCAGTCCGACCCCGACGCGTTTCCCCAGGACAGTCTATGCAGTTTAAAACTGCATAGACTGCTGGGAGCTCTGTTGTCCATGTTTCCCAATCAGGACTGCTGCTGAGACAATCTGCACATGCTCCACTGTCTCAGCAGCAGTCCGGACTAGTGCGCATGCGCAAAGTCTGCGAATTTTTAAATTTTTTATTTTCTATTTATTTCTTTTTAATTTTCTACTTTCAAGTTGAGGGGGCTGCAGTCCGGCAGTCCAATAGCACGGGCTGCCCCTGGCTAACACCAGTACTGTAGATTGTGTTACTGTGACAATAAAGACAATCCTAGAACATATGACAATTGTTGAAGTGCATAGACCACCAAAGTCAAGTATTGATGACCTAGAAGAATTCATACATTTCTTACATGAAACACAGCAGGGAAGAATAACAGTGGCTGGAGACTTAAATTTACCAGAAACAGTCTGGGATAATATTGATTCAACAACATTAGTAAGGAACTTATTCACAACATATGTTCAGGAGGGTCTACTTCACATCACCTAAAACCCATTTGACTGACTTTCATTTCACCAAGACCAGATCACCTAATTTGTCAAAATACTGAAAACTCAATTGACTAAATCTCTTTTTACCGAAAGCTTACAATGCTAAATTTCAAAAGACTAAACCTTAAAACATAAACAAACATACTCACAGCACTAGTAACTACCTCTTTCCAGAACTTAAAAACTACTTACTTATCCTCTTAACAGAAACTGGACAATATCAAACCAAAGTAAGTGGGTGTCTCACAGGGCTCTGTCCTAGGCCCATACTTGTTTAGACTATTTTTCAGACCTATCTTTTTCATCTGAGGCATAGCTCTCAACTGTCTAGATTTTCACAGAATGTCCAGAATTTTGCCACATATTTTTGTCCATTCCTCAAACAATTTATGGCTTTTTTTGGCGAATCACTCAGGCTTCATATCCTTTAGAAATTGCATGGTAACACAAATCACGATATTTGAGCAACTTTCTAAGTTTGTAAGATCAATATTTAAAATGTGTCCCTATTTTTGGGTCATTGCCCCCCCCCCCATTATTTTAGGCTTTGTCCAGATTTCTTCAGCAAAGAGGTTAAGAGGTATGATTTGATGTGTTCTACAGTCTGTATGAAGATATCATGAAATTGGGTAACCTGATTACATGTGTTACAGATAGTGCATGTCTGCAAAAGAACTCGACTAAATTTACCATTTGGCCCAGGACAATAATATGCTGATAAATACACCAAAAACTAGGACAATAAGATTTGGGAGACATACATTGAAAGATGAACATTTACTACAGCACACAGTGATTGAAACTATAGATTCATTTAAGGACTTGAGTATATGGGCAGACCAGCTTTGAGTTTTTCTAATCATGTCAACCAATTGGTTAATGATAGTTATATGGCTATATGATGTATAAAAAAAGATTTATAAAGTCTAGGAAATCAGAAATGATAAAATCATTGTTTGTTAATTACATTAGACCCAGACTTGAGTATGGAATAACAATATGGAAACCTTATAAGAAAACAGCCATGAGTAAACTGGAAAGAGTACAGCAGAAATATACCAAGGGCATCCATGAAAGTGAAAATTTAAGTTATTATGAAAGACTAAAACATCTGAACTTATACAGTGTCTCATATAGATATTTAAGAGGCTATCTTAATTGGGTTTATAGGGCATTTAGGGTAACTAACTCTGGGAATGTTTGGGATTATAAAAAGCAGCAGATACTCATCAGACAACCTATGTAGAAGATTCTATAAGAATGGGAAGTGTATTAATAGATTGTCTGAGAGAGCAGCTGATGCATAGAACAGACTACCAAATTACATTAAAGCAAGCACTAGTTTAGATATTTTAAGAACAGAATGGACACGTATTATGGATACAACTGTTTTGGTATATTAACAGTGTAGAAGGGCATCAATGCCTGTGCTTGAAATATTTGTATGCATGTATGTATGTATGTATGTATGTATGTATGTGTGTATATATGTAATTAGCTTCCATAAATCACACTTTTCCATCTAAGTATCACTGTCCCTTCATAGCAGTATTCTCACTACTAAATTATTTTCCCGTCACACCTAGCAGGAAACTCTGCTTTACAATATTAATTCATCTTAGTTCCATCCCTTACCCAAACCCAGCCTCACTCTCCCAAACACTACATTTCTTGAACCACTCAAAATGCTCTTTCCTGTGACTCAGACACTTTCAGATCTAATACAAGCCCCTTCCTAAATTCCATTTTACTTCCTGTTTTATATCACTGCACCTCAAGCCCTAATGCATAACTCCACAATACCTAATTTATCTGTCTTCACCATAATCTACCTCTAATGTTGGAGAAAGTGCTCTTCTTCTGGACTCCATTCCTCTCCTTATACACTAACTGCACCTCAACAAAAAGACTACCTCCACTCTCTGATTTTGTACTTCTCTGTAGTCACTACTACAAGCTACCATGCTGCTCAGTAAGATCCTCTCTGAGTTACTGCTGTCTCTTTATCACCTCAGCACATACCACTCCTCCTAACACAAGCCCCCTTCGCTAGCATACATAATAACTACAAAAAAGACTCTAATCCCTAACAAACTGCATTCTTTATAGTATTTTTCCTCACCTCTTTCCACATTGTTATATCTTCCTACTCAAAATATCCTACTAACTACATAACACCTACATATTAAACTTTGGTTTTAAACATACATACAAACCCAAATACCACATTCCTTACCCAGCCTCTGCCAAACCAATAAACCTTTCTGGAGATATCCTCCCATACCCAGGGCCCACTACTCATCCCACCACTCTTCTCCGCAATTACCCCAGCACCACCACCCCCTTCAGATTAATAGCTCTTATTCAAGCAAGCACCCTATCCCAAAACTAATCCTTCATCACATGAACAGCCAAAGCATATGCAATAAAATACATGAACCCACCCCTGATAATACAAAAAAGTAAGGGGCATAGCTGCTCTATACAATAATTCACAAGTACTCTCTCCGTACCCAGTTTATCTACCATTGTCACTTGTGTCCCTTATGGACAGGGGCAGCTTGTAGATGCCCTAAGGCACAGGTGTATATCAAAGCCATTCTAATCCTTGGGCATTGATAATTGGGAAAATTGTAACATGAATGGCTAGGCTTAAAAAGGCGCTTGAGTCATTAGCCTAGTAACCTCCTATGATACTATGAACAATGCAATACTCTTTTCTTCCTTAAATATCAGTAATTATAAAAATATCGGTTTTGTCAGTGTTTACATTCCCCAGGTAACAACAACTCAACTTTAGAGTACCTTCTGTCTTGGCTATCCACTACAATCAACCAAGAAATCATCATCATAGGTGATGTAAACCTTGAGTGGCTATCTATTTATGTTCCTAACCCTATCTCTGTCATAAATCTATACAAGTTCACAGAACTCATTGTCTCTCCAACCAGATACAGCAAACACTCCAGTAGATCTTCTATTGAAGACTTGGCTGTCAAATCTCTCCCAAGTAAAATTATCTCCCTTAGTGGCCACCCAAACTCTATGAGTGATCACATCCATTTTTTTATTAAAATATTGCCAGCTTACCCCCATAAAAGACCACCACTGCAACACAGTCCACAACTTAGCTCAGCTTAACAAAGATACATCCATAGAAACACTGAAAACTTGCAACTGGCATCCATCTCTCTCAGCTGTCTAGATTTTTGCAGAATGTCCAGATTTTCTTCCTCATATTTTTAGACTCTTCCTCATAAAATCTGTGGTTTTATAGCAAAGTGCTGAAGATTCAAGTCAACAAACAATGGCATACATTCGAGCTTCAGACTTTGTAACCTTCAGAAAATTTATAAGAGCAATAATTAAATGTTTCCCTATTTTTGGGCATTTGTCCCCCAATAATTTTGGCTTTGTCCAGATTTCTTGTACTAAGGGGTTGAGAGGTATGCTCGCATCTACTAAAAAAACTTTTCTTCAAGATGAAGCAGTTGCATATTTTAATGACACCTTTCTCATTATATTAAATCAGTAAGACACAAAATAGTCAAATTTAACTATGCCCCTTCATTCACAAAAACTACTAAACAACTTATGAGAGTCAAAGATAAAGCCTGGAAGTCTTGCCTTTATAATAAAAACAAACTCCAGAACCTCAGAGAACTCCACACCCACACCAAAAATTTATCAGATCTGACAAGAAATTCACTATACCTCAATCCAGGATTCCTATACTAAGAATGCCAAGTAATTCTGGTCCTCCATTATTAATTTGTTAAATTCAGGCTACCCAGCCCAACCAACCTTTACTACCACCAACCATAGTGAACCTATTTCTAACCAACTCAAGTTACATTTTATACATTCAGTCACCTACCTCATAAACAACCATCCACCTAACCCCCCATCCTCACAGACCACTCCTCTAAAATATCAGTCTTCCACATCAACCTAGTTCCTATTCCAACAATAAAAAAAAACTACTTCATAAGCTAAAACACTACACTCACTACCAAGCAGCTTCCCTTGGAATACATTAGCATGGCTCCTGACCCCTTTGCATACCCTGTCTCTATCCTCATAAGTGAATCTATCCTAGACATCCATGTACCCATTACCTGGAAAAGTCACTAATTATTCCTTTACACAAAGAAGGACATGCCACTGAATTGTGTAATTACTGTCCTAAAGCCATTCTTTCTCCAATATCAAAAATCCTTGAAAAATGTATACAGTCCCAACTTCTCAAACACTTAATACATAATAACCCCCCTCTCCTCTGACCAGCATGGCATCAGGCTACACCACAGCACTACCACAGGTATCCTTAGTTCCACCCATTATATCACCCTCCACAAGGACTGTGGAAACTTAGTTTCCCTTTTTTCTTGAATTATCTAAGGTGTTTGACACTGTATCCCATCAGATTCTTCACCACAGAGTATCTTCATTAGGCCTCAGCACCCCCTCCCTCTACTGGTTCCATAGCTATCTTACTACCAGGTTACATGCAGCAAAATGAGAGAAAGTACAAACATAATTCTTACCCATCTCAGAGTGCTACAAGGTTTAGTGTTGGGCCCTGTTCTCTTTAACATTTTTATTAATGACCTCTGCACTGCTACTAATAACAGAACTATCGTTCAGTATAGTAATAATGCTACACTGATAACCATAGCTGGGTCCCTCCCAGAACTTCAGGAAAAGACTTAAAAAGCATGCTCTTCTGTACAAATCTAGCTCAACAATCCTCACCTCCTGTTAGATGATAAGAAAACAAAGTGTTAACAAAATTAACTCCAAGCTTACCACCTTCTCTTCTACTATACACACAAACTAGCATTGCACCATAATTTTACCACTGACCAATCACATCACCCCCACCCATCCTTATCATAATTATCAAAGCCCACTCTGAAGTCAAAACATTCCAACCTTACCTTCAGCTGCACACATATCACATGATAATGTTTATTTACACATGTACTACATTCAAACACACAAATTCCACTTTTACTGTTTTTAAACCCACTATCACAGCTGACATGCTCTTCCTAACTTGCCTAGCCTCGTTACTCTTAATTCTCAGCCTCACTACAGCTATAGCTTTGCATACCCCCCCCCACATCAATACACAACAATCTCCTCTAACCCTCTCCCCAATAAACACAGCTTCTCACATATATCCTCCCAACTTTTCCCCTATACCCTCACATTCTATTCAAGCCACAAACTGGCCTCTTCGCCTCCTATGAAACCACACTTGACACCAATACTCTCACCTAGGAATAAAAAACACTTCCCATGGTACACATTCCTCATTACCTATCTAGTCAAATGTGGAAACATACATCCTAACCCTGGCCCACCCTCTAATCCTAACCACAAGAGTAATGCCAAAGACTTAAACATAATTACACTTAACCTTAGAAGTATATGTAATAAAATAGCCCCACTGCATGCCTGGATTGATCAAAATAAACCTGACATACTAGCCCTTACTGAAATATGGCTACATCCCAATGTAAAAGACTCAGAAATAATACCGCCAAACTTTGAAATAACCAGAAAAGATAGATCTAAAAAAAAAGGGAGGAGGGATAGCACTTCTATATCCCACTACACTCAACATCACACACTATACCAGTAATATACCCATATTTTCCATTCCTGAGGTACTAATCTCCTTTTGAACCTTAATATATCAAAAAGAATTTGGACAATAGTAATACATATCCCACCAAGTAACAATATACCAGTGTTGGAAAATATTTTATCTTGGACATCCCAAACAATAAACCTTGAAACAATAATCTTAGGAGATGTAAATATAGATTAGCAAGCCATAGCTTCCAACTCCCCGACAAATAGTTTAAATCTGTATATTTTTTCTCAGCTTATCAATGCTCCAACAAGATACAGCAAAGATCTTGCCTGCCATTCCACTCTAGACTGGATCCTAGTATCACACCCTGCCAATTACCCCTCTTCTGGTACACTGCCTAGCTTCCTGAATGATCATCTGCCAGCTTACTCCCTTAGAACAAACTCCCAACAACTAAGAGTACACACTATAAAATCAGTTAGGAACTGAATTAATTTTTGTCAGCATAAATTCAACAATCTTCTACAGGAAATAGACTGCCCCCCCCCCCCTTAAACAACTACCCCATAATGCTGCTGTACTATACTTTAATAACACCTTCCTTCACATACTTAATACACCAGCTCCCATTTGTATGAAAAGAATCAAAAAGAACTCAGCACCATGGCTCTCTAAGGAATGTAAACACCTGATGAAGCAAAGGGACCTAGCCTGGTCAACCTGGAAACAAAACAAAAATGAACAAAATCATGTTAATTTCAAAACACTACGTAACAAAGTGACAAAACTAATCAACAGAGATAAGAAGTCATATTATTCCCAGCTTCAATTCCAGCATAAAATCAACCCCAGTAAATTTTGGCACTCCATATCTTCTCTACTTAACTCTGGAAGAAATGGAAAGCACACCCTATCACCTGATACCTCTCCATCACAAAAAGCTAAAAACTTTAACAGGGACTTCATAAAATCAGTTTCAGACCTACTAACTAACACCCCTAATGCTGGAACCCCACCACCCTTCAACCTATTCAGATGCCGACCCCAGGCCATCAACTACTTCTAACCCTGTCATTACTAACCCCATACTCAACAAAATGTCATACAAACCCCATTTTCATTTCAGCCCAAACCCACTGACACCATTAAGAAATTGATACAAAAACTAAAACCCTGCTCTACTTCAGCTGACAATTCCCCCTACCCCATACTACCTCAAACTGGCTGCTAACTCAGTTGCCTACCCAATCAGTATCCTTATAAATAGGTCTTTATCTGAATCAGAAGTACCAACCATATGGAAACAATCTCACATCACCCCCATCCACAAAGGAGGCAACTCTTTTGATCCATCCAATTTCCATCCTATATCCATCTTGTCACCCATATCTAAAATTCTCAAGAGAGGTATCCATCAGCAGGTAATGCAATATCTATTGCAAAACAATCTTTTAACCAAAACTCAACATGGCTTCTGACCTATAAACAGCACAGCTACAGCCCTATTATCTTTTACAGACACCGTGAACAAGGCCAGAGATTCAGGATGCTATACAGCCTCAGTATTCCTTGATCTCTCTAAGGCCTTTGGCACAGTGTCTTACCCATTACTTTTGAACACACTGTCTAACTTAGGCTTCTCACATAACACAGTAAAATGGTTTCAGAGCTACCTCAAGGATGGTAAACAAGCAGTGAAATGGTCCAACAAACTTTCACCCTTTCTCCACAACCCTACTGGAGTCCCCCAAGGCTCCATCCTAGGTCCCCCTACTCTTCAATATTTTTACAAACAACCTTCACACTGCCTCTCGCCGTGGGACCCTCATTCAGTACGCTGATGATTCCACAATAATCTGCACTGCTCAATCACTACCAGAACTACTCTCAAAAACTCAACAGTCCCTTACAGCAGTTGAATCCTGGCTAAGAAATGCCAAACTCTTTCTTAATCCAAAGAAGACAAAACTAGTACTCTTTCATCCCAAAAACATCTCCCTGATCATTGATCATTTCAACATCCTTGCATCTGACAACACTGCCATAGAAATAGTGCAGGAAACCAAACTTCTAGGTGTTATCATTGACAATAAACTTTCATTTGACCCCCATATACAGCAAAATATAAAGAAAACTCATCAAAAACTGGGACTCTTATATAGAAACAAACATATTTTTACTGCAGCAACCAAAACTACCCTGGCAAAACCATTTTACTTCCTTATATTCTGTATGGTACCCCTATCTTAACTAACTTACAAAATTCTACCCTATGCAACTTGGAATAGTACTACAACAAAGTTGCAAAGTTTGCCACAAACTCTAAATATCAAACACACCACTGTAAACCACTCCTAGAATTAAACTGGCTTGAATTACCTAACCAACTTGCCTTTATTCAGCTATCCACCTTGCACAACCTTATTTTCAAGCCTACTGCCTGCCCTGCACTAGCCAATCTAGTCGCACCTTACACACCAAATTGATCCCTACAATCAGAAGACAAAAATCTCTTGGCTATCTCAAAACCCGCAAGAAAACCTGGTCACTCTCTGTATTCATACTCTGAGTCTATACATTGGAATTCACTACTTCTAGCTACCAGGTTTATTCCTGGCCTAACCCATTTCAAAGCTCTTTAAAAAATCATCTCAAAAATACATGGCTCTGCTCCTGCATAAAGCCTGCCTAATTCTCAGGTCTTCCTCTTCTCTCACATTTCAATCCCTCACAGACTGCATGATCCTAAAGCTCTTCTAACTCCTTCTCTGCTTCTATACCATATCCTTAAGCTGCTGCTCAGGCTTTTATTGCTTCTATCCTTCTTACGTCTCTCGCTATACGTCTGCATCGCTAACTTTCTGGCTGTTATTTCTACATCATGTATGATGAGAGTGACTATTATCATCTGTAATGTTTTAACTGTGTAGAACTGTTTAGATGTGTAGTAATATATTACAACATCTTGTAGCAGTTTGTTCTTTCAACTTATTTTTTGTATACTATTTCTAATGTAATCTTTATTGAATTGGATTCTACTGTATTTGTATTGTACTGTATGTGGAGCTTTTCTCCCCAGGCCTCTGCTGAAAACGGGTTCTGTAGACTCAGTCAGACCACCCCAGTAAACAAATGCCAAATAAATGAACAAACAAATAAATAAATAAATTAAATAAGTTATTGTTTCACACCAAAATATGCATCCCATAAAAAAATAACTTCTCTATCACCTCATCAAACACTCTCCTATCTAACTTGTGTCCTATATAAAGCTACTTGGTGTCACTATAGCTAAACACCTAAAACTTGATATTTAAATACAGCAAACTATCTAGAAAACCTGCAGAGAATGGGAATCCTATATCACGCAAACACTTTTTATCTAATAATACCAAGAACAATAGCCTCTGTATATCTCCTATCTTCACTACCATATTCTGCCCCCATCTTCACCAACCTTCAGCAATCTTTGTAAACAAAAATCGAACAACATTATAACAAGATAGCTAAATTCACCACTACCCAATCTGAAAAATCCCACCACCACCCGGCAGTAAAACAGTTAGGCTTGCTAGAACTTCCACACTATCTCTCATCCAGTTGGCAGCTGTTTGTACTATAATCTACAAACCACAAATCTGTTCTGCACTGCAAGCCTAATGAAACCTTATGGCCCTACACAATGACTACACTCCAAGGATGGTGGTGAGTACAGAATTATTATAGCTACACACCTGAATCTTTCCACTGTGTTACGGTAGGGCCTTGTCATCAGCATTTCCAAAGTTATCCCTCAATATTAGCAGCAATAACTACCTTGGCCTCTACAAATCTGTTGGTCCTGACATACTGGATGAGCCCTATGGAGAGTGCATGTGTATCAAAGTGTAGCATGTACACCTGCTGTATGTATTCCCATATCTGTCAATATGTCCATATGACACACTCCTGTAGCTGTCCCCTCAAATTTAATATGGTACAATTATGTTACTCCTTTATCTATAGCTGATATTTTACCAGTTCCAATAGTAAGATATATATAGCCCTGTGCCATGTATTTTGCAGGTGTGTGCATGTCTGAAGGATAATGTACACAGTAGAGACTGTACAATTTCAGTACTGCTGAAAATTATGCCCTGCTATAAACACTCAGGACACATGGACAATTCCTCTTGGGGACAGGGATGCTAACAAACCTTTATGGGGCCAGATGTGGCAGCCAGTGATCCAGGACATAAATGCTGCTTGTATGGTTTGAGCACTTGCCTTTTCGAGGAATTGGCAAAGAGCAAGTGTGCTGCGAGCTAATAGCATGCAAGTACATATAGTACACCCTCATGCGCCACTTCAAAGTAACCAAATCCATAGTGGGAATTCTGATGTTTGGACAGTCTTCATGGTATGCTAGGAATTTTGTAGTAACTGAAAAGCAAGACATTCTTGTCTGAAGCTGTGTTAATAGGGTCATAGGTGTGTACTAGGCTAATGACCACTATGGCCTTTTTAAGCTCAGCCATACATCCCAAATCTCTGACAAGTTCTGGTACCCTTGATAAGTGTAAGCAGGAGCTTGGGAGATGAATAATTAACAATCAGGAGCCTAGGAGATGAACTATTTACATTAGAGACATAGGTGACAAACCAGGGATGAATTTCCTATTACACTTGAACTGGATTAGGGGGGAACTCTGCTTCACATGGATGGTGAGCCTGTTCCAGAGAAGGGATAATCTCTGAGATACATACCTGTCTCTTCAGCAAGCCTTGTTTATATCACAGGCAAGGTTTAAATCTTTAGAATGGGTAATTCTGGTGCAGTCTGTTTTGCAGATATGCGGGAGGGCCATCAAGATGGGGTCCAACAATGTCCTTTATATGCCAGGCATAGATCTCCCTTAACAGCCTGTAGGAGACAGAATACAGGGACAGGGATTTCAAGTGGTCTGCAAAGGACGTGTTACTTACTCCCTGTATTATTTTAGTGAGGAACCTCTGCGGATGATCCAGTTGTTGGATGTGCCTGGTTAGTTACATACCAAAGGGGGCACTGTACTCAAAGAAAGGTTAGATAAATGCTGAGTATAGTGTAACAAAGACATCTCTGGACCTAGATGCCATACCTTCGTTTATAAGTTACAAAACACACAATGATTTCTTCACTACTGTAGACACATGATGGTTAAAGGATAGACTACTCTCTATGTGTGTCACCAAGTCCCTAACTACTGGGTTGACCTTTAGGGATGTGCTGTCAGTATTATAGTTACCAGAGGTGGATGACTTTCCAAATGATACTAATATGCATTGCTTGGGATTTAGTTTTAGTCCATGGCTCTGACTTAAGTTATTTGTCTGTGTCAGTCCTTCCTTGGGAACATTAGTGTTTGTGGGGGATTGCATGACTGCTCCTAATTTGCAATCATCTGCAAATGTAGTTATCCAGAGGACCTTGACACTGGCCTTGACTTCAGAAAAGTAAATGCAAAAAGGAGAGGTTGCAGAAGTGATCCCTGAGGGACTGTGCTTGCCTGGCCTTTTTATAGAGGAGGACTCCCTATTTCTAACTTCCAGGGTCCTGTATGTGAGCCAGCTGGCAATCCATGAGGTGAAACAGGGGTTTAAACACAACCTCTTGAGTTTATCAACAATGCCTGAGTAGTGTATTCTGTCACATTCCTTGGCCAGGTCAAGGTAGGCAGTGTGAACCATTTTGCTCTCACCCATTACTTTGGTGACCTTCTCAAAGATGTCCACCAGGTTGAGTAGGCATGACTTGCCAATAAAGAAACCAAATTTGGTTGGATCCAATTTCCTGTGTCATTAATGACCATTTCCTTGATGATTTTTCCATGGCTTTGCATATGAGACTAGTGAGACTTATGTGTCTGTAGTTTCCAGGGTCTGTAGATGGCCCACCTTTATGCAGAGGGATAACTATTGCTGTTCTCCATTTGTGTAACATGGAGCCTGTTTGGAGGCTATGGTTAAACAGTGATTCCAGAGGTCCTGATAGGCCATGTTTCATGCTATTTAGAAGGCATCCTGGGATATTGTCTGGACCCACTGATGCAGTGTTCTTGGCTTTAGAGATGGCATTGAGGACCTGTTCCATAGTGATAGTAGGGGAAGTTATATTTGATGGTATTTCCTGAGAGGTGGTTGAGAGGGAGAGAGGGGTAAATTTAGATCTGAATGTGTCTGCCAGTAGGTTTACTATATATTCTGGCTCTGTATTGGTGGCTCCATTAACAATGAGCTCTGCACACAATTGTGTGTTGCCTCTTTGATTGCAGAGATAGCGTAAGAATGCCTTGTGGTTGTCTGTGGCCTGGGAGGCCAAATTTACCTCAAATTTGGCTTTGGTAGATTTTATTTGTCCTCTGAGTTGCTTGTTTAGTTTGATGATAGTGTTTTATCCTGCTGGGTGCTACACTTCATAATTTTTGTCATGATTTTCTTCCTTCTGTTATACAACCTATTGATGTGATTCCACCAGAGTGGCTTCTTTTTGAGTTAGTTCTGTACTTATTTGTGGTGGGTACAGCTGCCATTAAGTAGCTATTAAAAAGTTTGCATAGGGTTTCTGTGAACAGTTCTGCATGAGCAGCAGTGTTCTCAGGGTTTAGGGGGTTTACATTTTGCCAGGTTATCACTTAATAGTAGGAAGTTAGCCTTAGAGTAGTTCCTGAACATTCCAGGTTAGCTGGGGTTACAGGCTTTATTTTTACTTCAAAGGAGACCATTTTGTGTTCTTAACTTACCAGTGAGAACATTACATTGGGGAGTGTGCACTTTCCCACATTAGTGAGAAACAGATCTAGTATGTTTGCACCTCTGGTTGGCATACTGACAATCTGGTCCAGGGAGTTTGTATTTACAAAATCCAAGAATCTTTGTACCTGCATGTATGTTGTCATATATGAGTTCCAGTTAATAGTGAGGCAATTAAAGTTGCCCATGAATTTGGCATTGGTTTGGATGGTGAGTGTTTCCAGTAAGCTTAAATATGTGTTATAAGCTCCCTGGGTCATAGAGAGGGGCCTATAACATGCAAGAAAGTGGTATAAGATTTTGCCAATGGTGATTTCAACCTAGAGAAGCTCAAGTGCATTGTCTTGTTTAACCAGCTTAAAGTATATTTATTTTTGATGTAAATGGGACACCTCTACCTTTATTCCCCATTTGTGTAGTAGGTGGTGTAAATGTGTGGAATGCATTATAGCCTTGTACTGATAGTGTGCTTTCTGGGCTTTAAACCATGTCTCAGTGACTGCATAGACTTCGGCATTCTCTAGGCTGAGGAGAGCTTGTAGGGAGTAGAGTTTCTTGTTTAGACTCCTAGCATTGAGCAATAACTCCGTTAGATTTTTTTTTGGTTTTGACTTGCTATGTTGGAAGTGCTTTCAGTTTGACATTGCCTAAAAAAGGTTCTATGGGGGAGGACAATGTTTTAGCTAATATTCAAAAACCTAGAGGGGAGAGGTGCAGATCACCTCTGGCAAAGCAGTGCGGTCTTTTGTCTCCTTCCATGCTGGCAGATATTGCATCCCATTAGAATGACACCAGAAACAAAGACAATTATTAAAGTTAGTCATTTTCTGTTCATACTGTGGCATCATCTTTGGAGAAGGTAAATGCTGCTCAATACTAGGCTCATGCCAGTCTGGGACATATATTCCGAGAGCTCCATGATGTGTTCTAGTGACCTGAGTGCATGCATGCATTATGTGGCAGATCCTGGTCCCTGATAACCAGTTGACCATGACTTTCTCCTTACTCAGTCTGGTGAAAGAGACATCAGAGTATCTCACAATGGAATATCTAATGACCGGAATGCTGGATTGTGTGGTGGCTTGTATTATGGGCTTAGAAGTAGAGGCTGCATGAGATGTAGCTGCATGTGTTGATGTGGGTCTTGTTTTGAAAGAGTGCATTCATGGCTGTTGAGGGCATTTGCTAAGTGTGCTTCATCTAGGAGG
The DNA here is from genome assembly GCF_019279795.1 of Protopterus annectens. NCBI lineage: Eukaryota > Metazoa > Chordata > Ceratodontiformes > Protopteridae > Protopterus > Protopterus annectens. The sequence goes on along the minus strand of NC_056731.1, from coordinate 1,581,886,956 downwards.
CCTTTTGGGTTTAGGAAGGTTCTATTTAAGTGCCTCAGCATATGTAGGTCTATGTGTCTGCCTTGTACTGTATGTGATGGGTACAGAGTATATATTAGTGACAATATGATTAACAGGGTCTATATTACATCTCCGAACACTTAAAAAAGTGAATGGTGATTAATCAACCCTATGTAAGCAAAAGCTTACAATGACGAACTGTCAGTTCCAACAAAAAAAAAAAAAAAGAAAAAAGAAAACACTTTAAAGATTATATTAAGTGGGGGGGCTGTGCCCCCCCACACCCACCCTGCTTAAATATACCAACTCTGAGATTGCACTACAGTGCTGAAAATGGCAAAGTAATGAAGCGGCCAAGCAAATTCTTTCCCAGTCTTTTAAGTTTGACTAAGATGCATTTGAAATAATGCATTTTTGGTCTTGTAATAGGAACCCAATTAACATTAGGAGTGCTTTTATGTGAGAGCTTTGCCTCTAGTGACATTGTGTAAGTACATTTTTCACATACCTTATATTATGCTTGAGAATTAGCTGTTGTCAGTAAACATGATGCAATTTCTACATTTCCTCAGGATACCCATATCCACCAAGCTGATAACAGCAGTAGTGGGAAAGTTCATAGCCATGGCAACAAGCCCTTTTTTTATTGATTAGTTGGGTGCGGTGAGATATAAAGTAATGTCAGGAGTATCTGGTTTGCAACTCTGGGGGCACTGCTTGTCACTGAAAACGAATTGCCCTGTGCGCAACTAGGTACTGGTGAAATTTCAAGGGTGATTTACAGGAAAAATATCAATTCAAGGTGTCTGTATCTATCCAAGGCACTTCCAAGCACTTGAGAAGAAACTACTAAAGTTGACCCAGATGATTTATGGATGAAGTATTTAGGGGATATTCTGAAGTTTGGTTAGACAACAGCTAATCAAGTAGTACTTAATAAAAAGAAAGAGTGAGTTTTTTCAAGACTCATGAATAGTGGGGGTTCACCTAACTGGCTAATTGAAGAGCATCCTTTACTAATACCAACCTTGCTAGTGTCAGATGATTCCATGTACTTAACTAATGTCTATCTATACTCTGGATCTCACATGTGCCAAGTTATCATTATTTTTTCAGTCTCCAACTTCTTTTGGGGGCATTAAAGGAAACATTGATTTTTACATCAACAGAACCTTTGTTTCATTTTGTTAACTGGATAACTGGGTAGGTCAACTAGTTGCATCTTATGGTATGATACTAGTGATCTTTATACAGTTTCATGCAGTTCATCCAAAACTACCAATTAAGTACATATAATTTATTTCTTCAGAGCAGTAAGGGGCTATAATTGCTGGTGGGGGTGTTGGGCTCTTTGTGGATGAAAGTGCCTTATGGTCTTATCATTTGGTCATTTTTAAGCAATCTTCATCTGGCTTTACAGAACTGGTATGTGCCTGTGTGTATGTGTGTGCGTGTGTTTGTTATTTAAGTTGAAATAATTGGCAACTGTGTGTTTGTGTGAAACAAATCTGAAATGTGACTTTGGTCATTCTTATTATTAATATTTTGACAGTCACATCTCTGAAGGCTACAAGTTAACAATGTAGCTGTAATTGCTGGGTTTGGGATGTCTGTGGGTATAAATGTAAACATAATCCACCACTGGGCAGATGCATTTTGAATGAATGTGAGTTTCCAGGGAAGAGAAATTTACTGTTACTCATGCTAAGCCTGTTTTCAATGTGAGACACTTTTCTTTAGCAAATGACCATCAGTATTTGTGCTACAAAATTTGAAGTAAAGGTTTTAAATCAAATCCCTGGAATCACTGGAAAAGTACAGAAGAAAATAGTATGTACAGTGACAGGTTTGAACAGTGTTTATGGTAAGGGGAGGGAACGCCTATTATGGGACACTGGGATGGCTGTAGGGGAAGGGAGCCCTGGCTCATTACCCTGCCTGACCACAATCCAATTCTGGCAGTGTATCACTTTAGACAGCAAATCTCTCCCCCCCCTCTCTCTCTGTCTCTGCCTTCATCTACAAGGATTTGAGAAGGACTTGTAGTAAGTTCTCACTCATAATCTTCATGCACAGCATAGTTCATGTGATCTTTTAAAACATTTTGCAATCTGGATAGATTAATCAGGATCCATAGTAGTCTATCAGAAATCATTCCAATGAAAGCTGATTACATTGCAGGCAATATGACTTCACTCACTTTGAAAATGATAACTTTTTAATTTCCCATCACACTTCCCCTGCAGGTAGTTTTGCCCCTGGACCACTTGACTTAATTAGGATAATTTCTGACTGCAGTGACTTCCTTCAGTGAATATTCCATTTTAGCCAAGTGTTATTATCTGACCATTCCATGTTGGTGAACTAACACCAGTGAGTAGCCATCAACAGCATGTCTAGAGGCAAGGCTACCTCCAACATCTGCACGGGCATCCCATCCTGCACAACTGGCATGACCTATAAGTTTATTCACCATATGACTATGCTTTTGTCTGTCATGTTTGAAGAAATCCCAGAACATTAGACTGTGTTTTTAATTGTCTGATCTCTTTCAGGTTGATCTTCAAATTGTTTTGAGATAGTGACTAGATTCTCTACCCAAAGCAAGACTGTATGTGTATCCCAAGCCTCACCCTCATGAATCTGACATCAGAAGCTCAGATGAGATGGATAAACAAGGGGCCTGACCAAGTTTAATTGCATTATAAATACCCAATAGTTGAGTGGCCTGATCATCAATGAGATCTGATTTCTGAAGCTCAGTTGGCCCTTGCCATTACTTATAGACTCTTTAGATAATGCTAACATTTTATCATGTGGAGTCTGGAATTCTGTGCCATTATACCACTGGCTAACATGTAATTTATAAGGTCTGAAAAAGTCCACATCCTATTAAATAAGCACATATCTTCTGAGCCTTTCAGTAATCAAGAAAGACACTGTCCTGCACTGTATCAAACAAGAGCCCTGGAAATACACTGGAGTGACAGGAGGCAAGAGACGATCTTCTGTTATTTACTTTGAACCATAAAGAATCTAGAGATATGGTTATCATCATAAAGTGTTTCAAAAACTGATCTTGTGAGTGTTCTTGTATCAGACAGCTATCTAGGGAAGAAAAACATGGATTTTTCTAAACCCATGGACCACAACTCCAGAAACAAGACAGATGGAGAAAAACTCTTAATTCCCTCAGCAAAACATATGTTAGGAAAGCAGACAAGACATTTGATGCCAGGCTTCAAACCTAAAACAAATCTTTGAGATCTGAATACTGTGTTGGGCTAATATTTTACTTTAGCATATAACACACCCATATTTCCTTATGGCATCTAAACCTTTTTTTGGCCTGGCTTCTTTAATCAAGTAAGTTATCAACTAATAATAGACAACACTAGAAAGTGCATAGAGTTTATAACCAAATGACTCAATGATTGTTAATCTAGGATGTCCTACAATAGAGGAACTGATAATTTTCACGTATTATTCATATTTTCATATTTATATTCATATTCCCATAGCTGAGAGCCCTACCTATTTTTGAAGAGCATGGTATGAAATGTTGTGGTAGGAGGCAGGAAAATTTATTGTCAATGCCCATTTGTATCACACTATACCTAAGATATTGTTAGTTGTTTATTAGTAATTATGAAATAGACAATATTTCTATATGTACTTAATACTTCAAAAACCAAGTAGCTTATAAACTGTTGCAAGACATTAGGTGAAACCTTATATATTTTTGATATTTGCACTATAAATTGCATGTCTTTAGTTATATACAGCATTATTTATATTGGTAATTACACATTTAAGCATATGCTTTCATATTTCTTTAAATATTTCAATAAACATGCACTCAGAGGAATGTCTTGTTCATGTGAAAGCTTATGTCTAGTTTACAAAAATGTTCTAACAGTATATGTCTAGGTAGTACAGTTTTCAAGATGATACTTAGTGAAATTTAACAAAGATATAATTTGGGGTAAGTGTGTATTAAAATATATTATAGTATTTATTGAAATACTATGAACGTATTCACTGTTATTACTGCAAAGAATACCTTTTTCTAATAACATTGCTATTTGCATAATTTTAATACCTTTTGTTGCTCACAGAACATTTACATTTGTTTACTTCAGTTTTTTAAGTTTATTTTTCAGAAAATGCTCTGGAATGTAAGATTTGTGTAAGCTGCTAAAGGTGTGACATTTCACACCGGTATTAATGAGAAATGGAATCGTTAAGTCCAAGGTGAGAATATAGGCTTTTTGTGGAAGTAAAGACAAGTCAGTCTGAATAGTTAGTATCCAGAATTTTCTCTCCCTTAGATGTTTGTTTAGTCTGAACAGGTATATGATTAATGTGCAGTGACCTCCTTTTCTCAGATACAAGGGAGAACTGGAATGATAATTTGATATTATCTAATAAAATGAACTTCTCTCATGTTCCTTTCTTCAATATCTTCTGCAAAAGATGTTATATTTTGAAAAGGAGATCTCAATGTCTGATGTTAAGAAACATTTTGTAATCAAACTCGTCTTTCTTCTTTACCATATATCTGATTAAATGATTCCACGGTTGTTTAAAACTTTACTATTCTTCTCTTACAAAGTGCGCCTTCTTAATGTACGTCAGGCATGAGAGCAAGTGAAAGGTGATGAAGGGCATATTCCTGTATTGATGAAACAAGAGAATGAAACAAGTCCCTTAACTGACAGTTCCTTATCTGTTGTAAAGTGTGCATCAGAAGAAAAAAAGCTCTCTGCTAGTATAACTGCACTGAGAAGTCAGAGTGTCACCAATCCCATACAGTGTCACTGTCAAGGACTGACCCTTACAGGAGGCACACTGATCATTTTTTTCTTATTGAGATGCATCTTTTTACTCAGGCCAACAGCAGTTGATGGACTTGCTGCAACATGAAATTAATTAGACAATACCTCTTTTATTTTAACATTTGTTTCTCTGGTCGTGAATCACTATATTAATTCTGGAAGCAAAAAGATCTACAACTGAAACAGTAAGGTTGCTGATCTTAACAAGTGTTTTCAGTATAATGCTGTACTATTAGCCATTTGCTGTTATTTATTTATTTCATTTTTTATTTTCATTTGTTAATGATGATGCACATCAACCAGTTTCAGGTTCTGTTCAGCAAGTACAAAAACAAGACAAAGAACAATAGCACAATAGATACAATTTAGGTCTGAGAACCAAACTGAAGAAAAAAAGAATGACATTTTAATATGAACCCTGAGAGAGTAAGATAGAATAGCTTGTACACCGGTGATGTAAACATTGTGGATACACAATATTAACATTAAAAGGATAAAAAAGAATGAAGGATGCTGAAGAGGGAAGGATGGATTGATGAGAAGAAGTGAGTAAGGCTATGAAAAGGAGAAGAAAGAGAACAAAGAGGAACAGAAAGGGAATGGAACTGGTGGGAAATGAGCTGCATGAGGCAGCGATGAAGGAATAACTTGGAGACTGTATGAAGACCGGATTGTATGAGATTCATGCTATTCCTTGTGTTCAGAACCATTTGGTCTGGGTTTGTCCGTATTGAAACTTCTTCATTTGGTTTCTGAATTTTTTGAAGGGTGAGATTTCTTTTGGGTCAGCTGGCAGAGCTTTCCATGACTTTGGAGCTATGATGGAAAGACGGTGGTTGGCGGTATGGAGTCTTCTGTGTTATCTGTTTGTGGCTATAATGCCAAAAACTACAGGCCTGAAATAAATTTAAGCTGCATCCCAGGCACACTCGTAAAATATGAAGGCATCTTAAAGAAGTATTCAGCACTACATAATTTTTGCTAGTCTTGGATTCTAATGAAAATCATCCTTCATAGAAAAAGCTTAGATGTCAACATCAATTTGATAATTCACTTTAAACAGCAATGTTTTTAGAGCTGTAACTATCTGTGAAACTGGAAAGTACTTCTTGCTAATATTATTCAACTAAGAATCCTTATCTGAAGGGTTGATAGCATTTGGAACCACTTCTTACTATCTTTGGCTGCAGCTGTGCATAACTGGTCTAGATCAGTAATGACAGACACAAGTCATGGAACAAAGTCTTGTGATGCCTTATTACCTCTCCAGGAATTAAGCCCTATGTCAGGTTTAAAAAAAATGCTTCCCTCAAAGTCTAAAATTAGTATGTAAAGCAGGATGAGAAGGGTAAGCAGAAGAATAGAGCGTAATGTTCCATACTTGTAATACAGCTCCTTTCTTCAGACATAGGAAATTATGTCCAAAGAGTTACACTATTATTGATTAAACGGGCATTCATATTTAAATATTTTGGAGAAGAGTTCTCCTCCTTCTCAACCTGATTCTCCAAATGACCATAGCATTCACTATCACATCTTTAAAGGAGTTGTTGTGGTAGGTGGTGAGGGAGCCTTACTGTTCCAGACACCTTCATGTAGAAATTCAGCATAAAGCCTTGCTTCATAATAAAACATATCTATTCAAATTTCAGATAGTCATACTGAAAAGAATTAAGCAATTCCTGACATAAGATGTCATTTTATCACGTATAGAATGATTGCTGCTTGCATCCGGACAGTTGGATGCAAATACATTCTTGTTGGTGTTCAAAACACTGAGATCATTTGAAAGGCATAATTTCATCTCTGAGCTTTTGCCTGAGGCTTTTTTTCTTCTGAATCTTTAATTAAGAACTCATCAGAAATCTTTTTTTTTTAAATCTGAGACAATTTAAAACACTAAAAGCTAGAAATGGCAAGATGCTTGTAAAGAGTCAGGGAAGACAAATGTTTATACAGTGTCAGATTTTAATAGACAAAAATCATCTCACTAAGTAGCAGCTAACATTTATATACAAATATATATATATATATATATATATATATATGTATATATATATATATACATATATATATATATATATATATGTATATATATATATATATATATATATATATATATATATATATATATATATATATATACATATATATATAGAGAAAGAGATATGTATATATCGTGTGTGTGTGTGTGTGTGTGTGTGTGTTTGCAATACTCTCCCATGTAATAAACTCAAATTTTTTTTAGCAGTGATAACAAAAATAAAGTCAAGCGGTAGTTATCAAAATGTAAAAAAATGCAAATGACTCTCTCAATGGAGTTTTGAAAATTGCCTATCAAGGATCATCAGATTTTTTTAATTATTTCTGAACCTGACACACTCTGCCAAGAATTGATCACCAAGGCTGTCATCTAAGAAAGCATCCATGACTTTTTGGGTTGCAACTGCCTCTTTAATATTTGTAGTGACTGGGTAGTAGAATATGTGATACTGAGTTCCATACATGCAGCTACTATACATGCCCAGTCCCAGCTACAGCTTATAGTGCTTGGTGCATCTGCCCCATCATGTCCCAGTAGCAGCATGCAGGCTACTATACATGCCCAATCCCAGATACAGCTTACAGTGCTTGGTGTACCTGCCCCATCATGTCCCAGTAGAAGCATGCAGACTACTATACATGCCCAGTTCCAGCTGCAGCTTACAGTACTTGGTGCCCCTGCCCCATCATGTCCCAATAGCAGCATGCAGACTACTATATATGCCCAGTTCCAGCTACAGCTTACAGTGCTTGGTGCACCTGCCCCATCATGTCCCAGTAGCAGCATGCAGACTACTATAAATGAGCAGTCCCAGCTACAGCTTACATTGCTTGGTGCACCTGCCCCATCAAGACCCAGTAGCAGCCAGATTCTGCCTTGGTACTGCAGTACACCAAGCCTCCATTGGGTATTAGAACAAATAGTGGAAATGGGTGCCTTCTTCCCCACAACAAGAGGGCCACGGTTACATGTTCACTCCCATCCACCCCACCCAACTGTTCCACTACCCACCACTACTGGTTGAACTTGGGTCATTTTAGTCATAGTTTGAACTTTATCCCTGTATGCTGCAGAGATGGGTCAAGGAAAATCAGATTTTTATTCTGGAGCTAAAATGGTTGGTGAAAGGTTTAACTGTAAAGCTCACAATCTGCTCACCTTCGGGCTTTCATTTTAATATGTTCTAATCTCTACACAAATATCAAGGATATTCCACAATCTTGGAAGGTATTGTGTATTCCCTATTATTGATATTTATTTTTATAATTAGGTTCCCTGATCTGGTAATAACTCTCCCAGTAGTGCATAGACTTTTCAAATTCACTTAGATGGCTTGTTCAAATGTTACAAAACACAGTATTGTATTTGAAAATGAGTCATAAAGTAGTATAATGTTCTCCCAGAAGTAATTAGACATGTCCTTTGGAATTAGATAGGTTACATAATATACTTTTCTGATTTTCAGAGATACATTCGCACTAGTCAGTGTTTAAACTGTTACCTACTATTGACAGTATAGCTTTGACAATTATGTTTTTTTATGATTTGACCATTTAGTTTGCAATCATAATATATGTCCTTCATGCCAAGTCTTAAGATGCTATATTTACTGGTATTAAACATGAAGTCATTACTTTTGCACTAGGTGAACTTTTGGCAGCATTTATTAAAGTAATTATGTTACCCACTTTACAGCCATTAGTACATTTGGTTAGCCGTAGCCAATTTTCCATTTTTTATAAATTAGGAAACTAGTCCAAAAAGAAATGGCCCTATTACAGAACCCTGTGGTACACCACTGGCAACTGTTTGGGTACAAACAGGTAAACTCTGACCCTGAGACAGTGCTTTCTGTTGCTTAAGTATTGTTTTATACATCAAAATGTAAATGGATTGACATTTTACGTGTTTAGATTATCAATAATTTTCTCATATGAAATAGTGTCAATAGCTTTAGCAGGTTGTTGTCTCCATGTTGTAGAGGGGTAAAACCCAGTCTATGGTTGAGATAGCCCACAATGAAGTAGTGGTGTCTGTAGTGGGGGAGCAGGGGGTGAGAGAAGAATGAGGGGTAAAAATGCTCATAAATCTCAAAGCATGTGGGTGGATGTGCCCAACAATGTGAGCTGTGCTGAGCTCCTTGGTGGAGAGTCAGTCTAGGCATTTACCTCAAGGGAGTGGAGAATCGGTAGGCTAACATTACTTGCAGAAGTGAGTGACAGTCTCAAGCAATGCTCACCAACCTGAGAAGTATCAACTGACGTAAAGACTACGGTAGAACATAAGTGAAAAACTCTGGTCTCCCATGTCGGTAGCAGTGTCAATCCTACCCTGCTCACCCATCAACCATAGGGAATCAACGGGTCATAGGGTTCTCACCCTTTAGGCAATGACTGGGTCAGTAGAATGGCCATGAAGTAGGCTGAATGGCCAAATGAGGACCAGAGAAAAGCTTTAGCAAGGTCAGGATAAGCTATATACAATGTCAGCCCCTCATTAAGTGCTTCTGATACCTCTTTATTTAATGCCACAAGGTTCAAAAGGTAAGATGTCCCCTTAACACACTTATAGCATGACATATCAAACACAGGTAAGTTTATTGCATCATTCTGAATAATTTCTGTAATGACAATCGCCATGATTTTATATGGTGTACTGGTCAAGCTGTTGGATCTAGAAATGTTTACTTCCGAAGCCTATGTAATTAGACCAAAGTATTCTGTTATTTCTTAGTTTTCTGTATTTTTTGTTTGTGAAGTGTTTTGTATTTTACCCAAACTGAGCCTGAAATTGGTTAATATTGATCAGCTTAAACAAATATAAATAAATAAATTAATTAATCTGCACCCTTTGAGAACTGATACAGATATAATGCATCTCTATAGGCAGGTTGTGCCCTAGGTCAGCTGGTGCCCTAGGCAAAGGGGCTCCATGGCACCCCCTACCACATTACCCAGTGCCCCCATCCTGGTCTACCTCCAAAAATAAATACTGGAAAGGTGCCCCTACTAGACCGGCACCCTAGGCAGCCGCCTATTGGCCTATGCCTAAGGCCGGCTATGTCTATAGGTCAGGGATGTGTCTACATGCCAAACGTCATGTGGGTTTAGTTTGTTTTTTCTAGATTCTGTGTTGGAAACCAGAATGTATATTGTCTGGTCTCATTCAGTTTGAGTATTTTTTTATTATTTTGCACGTGTCACAAGTTGTCATGTCCACAGTTATATAATGACGCCTCTCCTTATCGCTGTAGCAATCTGACACAATTCCTTGTTTATTGTGAAGTTTGCATAACATTTGCATGAAACAAACTGACTGGGCAATTATTTTCTTGCTTATTGATAACATGGTGCATTCACAATGTTTAATGTTAGTGTCACAGGTTCATAGGTAGGTACTAGGCTATCTGCCCGAAGACATTTATAAGCCTGGCCGGAATTATTCCTCACTTATTATTCCTCACTAAATACCTGCATTCTGTCCTGCCCTGTACTTTGCACCCTTTTATTGTGCCTCCCCAACTGTATGTCAATCCCTTGTCACACGTTGTGCTGCTTTACCACCTAAAATCCCTGCTCAGTTACTGTCTTTGTCTTTGTTGCCTCCATGAACTCTTGTGTACTCACTGTAGTCCTGAGGTCCACGACCAATAGACTTGTCAATTTGCCTTTCTGGCAGTACATTCTGTTATCCATTATACAGTAATTCCTATACTGCTCCTCATAACGCAGTCTCCACAAATATGGCAGCTATGTTTTTTTATTATACTAAACTGCATCTTTTAGCCCATTACTTACACTAATGAGGTAATGCGGTGTGTTCGTCTCTGAGCTGCAGCTATAACATAATGGGTTATTAGCTATAATCAATCTACCATGCTTCTGTAAACCCAATCAAGTGCTGTGAGGTGATGTGCACAGTGTGTACATGCAAGGTCATTGTGAAGCCCATTTTGCCATCTGGCCAAGCTACTGTTCCTTGACAGCACACAAACATGCTGTCCAATGATGCATGTCTTGTGTCATCCACTTCATGCAGCCTTGTGCACTGGATTACCAAGCTCATTCTTGTTCTGACTTTTGCAAAGTAGACATGCGTTCTTCAGGCACTAAATCCAGTATGGCTGCTGACTGAAGCAACCAGAAGATGAAGGTCTTTCTCTATTTGCTGCACAGGGGCCACAGACAGACAGAGAGAGACAACCTGCTGGAGGAATATGTACTGAAAGACTTTACTGGCATAAGCAAACCAATACTAAACAGAAGCCTATTCTGTCTTACTCAGGTCATTATTGAAGCTAACATGCTCAATGTAATATATGCAATAGCACATGTCTAGATGTTATCATACAGGATTATGACTGGGTGTCCAATCATGCCATCTTATTCTTTCAGACATGGATGCCATGAGATTCACTCTCAAGGGGAATCAAGCCGTCCATGTTGAGAACTCAGGATAACAACCAGTGAGATCCAATCTTATGTTTTCTAGCGCATGGAGCTTGTCTGCTCCTTGGACTACCAGGTACAGAAAAAAGTGTAAGAGCATAAAGTGTTTTACCATCTTTAAAAGCTTTTGAAAGTCAGGAAGACACTTTCAGTACTGTCAAACAGTCAGCAGGCAGAAACAAAGTGTTCCTCTGAAAAACAGAGAGCTTTGCTTTAAAATCTGTCGAACACTGTTTTGATACACCTTTTGTTTATAATTGTGGCACAATGAAGTTCTAACAGATTTAAAATCTATTTTAACTTCTGGTGTTTTTTGCAAGCAGACACTGTAGCCAGTTCATCTTTTTGGTGAGGCCCAATCTTAACAATGTTCAGGGAATGCTTAACAAAACTTCCTAAGCAGCTTTCTGATGTCAGAAAAGTACTTAATAAGCTTACCTTTTTCAGTATTGGAGAGTAATATCACACTCTTTGTACTACATAACAATTGTAACAAACAGATATATGCATAGCCAAGTATAAACAACAGCATCAGTGAACCTCACCCATTCACGGCCCAATTTCCTTTAAAGTACAAAGAACACTTCTCCGTACATAGCAAAAACTCAGACTAAGGAGATGTTATACCTAGCAGAAATGGGTGTTGTAAACTGGTCTTCAGTTACTTTCCCAAACAAAGGTATTCAAAGCTTTCATTCCTGTCCATCAGGTTTAGGATAAAATGTCCCACTTAAGAAGAAAAAAGCTAAATATACACGCATGCCAGTGCCTTTCATGTGCCCTGAAAACAAAACTTAAAGAGGGGTTTTCACCTGGAATGAAAGCAATGTAAATGAAAGTACAGTTGTGTAAGTTAAGTTACCAGAAATGTAGACGCTTGCATAGATCACTGAAGCAACAGCATACAGTTATATGGTACATATCTTGCCAAGGATAATGGATGTCTGGCCAGTCTACTAAAGCTTTTAGGCACCTTCCTCATGCACTGTATATCTGATAAAGCATAAGCATGTGCTAGTGTACAAAAGGCACACTGGAGCTAAATTTCAGAGCTTTCATGCCCCATGGAGGGGGGCTGAGGGCTGATGCTTCATAAAAACATATAAAGCAGCTAAAACATGTAATATGGAAATAAGAAACACGGTGACAGGAACCCTACTCTAGCCAGGGTTATACAGGAAAAAAATGAAATGGTGGATGGTGGGAGCGTGACAGTATTGTAACACTGATCTAGTCAGACATCTGCTCTTACGATAAGTTAACTTAAACATTTGTACTATGGTCATCATTAGACACCTACCATAGAGCTAAACGGGATGGGTGCAAAATCTTATGAAGAAAGGGCAAAGAAAATAAGATCAGAGTCCAAAAGACCCTGAAGAAGAGGTCTAACAAATCCTATTCTGGCCCCGGAGATGGAATCAGTTTTAAAATGCTTAGTGAAACTGTGTACAGCTGACAGACTTGATGCTTCTAGAATAGCTCTAGAGCCTATCCTTTTCTAAAAAAACCCAGATGTAGTCACAGCTCTAGTACAGTCAGTCTTTAACTTCTGATGGGGGGGCGGGGGGGGGGTCTTTCCATGAAAATAACAGTACTGACTACCAAATAAAGGACCACCAGTGTCCTGATATAATTAAACAGTACCTTGGCTGGATCTGGAAAATTTGATAAGAAAAAGGCATCAGTTTCTCTACTTTAATTAATCTAGACTTCTTTCTATAACTATGGCAATTTTTGAAATATAAGTAGTATCACTTTTTTTCTATTACTTGTTTTATTAGTGTACCTTGTTATGTTAGTGATTCTACTGAAGGGTATTTTTTAGAATTTACCTACATATTATATTTTACTGATCTGTGTTCATGAATCCAGGCATTGAAAATATCATAAAACTCACTGGCATTCCTGTCAAATTTATATCCCATTGTGTTTTTATTTGTGTGTCATTTATTGCATCATAGTTTTCATTGGCAAATGTCAGGGAACAAATAATTTATTTATGGTTGGGTTTCATTTTATGTTTATGTTAAGGATGATCATACCATGATCTGTATTCATTAAGGAAGGGTATAACCATGGCTTGTGAGCAGAAAAAAATATTTTTCAGTGTGGAGATACATAGTGAATGCAGCGCTATGCATATATAAAAAGGGAATAGATGATTCCTTTTTAATTAACTCTATTGTGTCACTGAAGACTGCCTATTGAATTTAGTCATGCCTCCCTAAAGCTGTGTGATTTGGAACTAGTGTCTTTAGTGATGATGGAGTTTGGGGTTGATGAGAAGTTTGCCCACCTCTAAAACTTTATTTTTTTTCACTTTAAAATGTTATTTTGTATTATTATCTTTAATATTTTTACATATATCCATTACAATGATACAGAGTTCTTTGATCAACTATAGATCAACAAATAAAGGAAGTGAATGACTGACTGATCGCTAGCATGTTGTCATCCTAGTTGGTGTTTACTCTGCTGTCAGTTAATATATAGGAATGCTAACTTGATGTTGAGTTGGATATTATTTTTAGTCATCTTGGAGATTAGTTAGGAAGCATTCATACCCTGAAAGGGACATACATAGTAATATTATCAGAACTGATTAGACCATCTTGTGAGCATAACTGTAGCTATCTCATCTGGTGGCCCATGCAGATCCCCAGATAACCAAGTTGCTTGTTAAAAATGTGAAAAGCAGCTTGCTGCAGTATTACCACACATTGTCATCTCACATATTACATCGTCACTATAGTCCTGTATGCCATAATGCCCCCGCAAACCAACACAATCAAAAGTGCTGCAGTTCCAGTTATCTTCTAACCATAGCTCATGCGCTACACCACAGCACTTCCTCCAACACCTTAAAATACTAATACCCTAGATATAAGTCTAGAGCTCATAAACATATTATAAACTGCAGATATAAATACAAATGGATCATTTCATATCGTCATCCTATCACATCTACTTTGATACTTTGTGGAGATATTCATGCAATCCAGTCACAGCAAAGATGCCTACAAACACTCCCATAATAACAATGTCTAATTTAACTCCTTCACACAAACATGGTAATAGTTTGCTCACTTTTAAATAAGAATCTTAAAAGCATCTGTAACAAAGTACAAGATATGAACACATGAGTTGCTTTTCAAACCAGACATTCTTGCCACCACAAAAACTTGGCTAAAGATAGAAATAAACGACGAAGAAATCAACTTCCATGCTATAATATCCTCACAAAAGATAAGAAAACTAAAAGAACAGGTGGAGCTGCTATCACATACAAAAATACGTTGGCCATAACACTGTACTCTTTAAACATACCCAGATTTAACAACAAATAACTTCTCATCTCAGTGCTAAATCTCAGTAATAATCAAAATATATGCACTGTGGCACTGTACACACCAACGGGTGATAATACCAGTACAGCTGAAGCTATCCTATACTGGCTATACACCATGAAACTGCAATACAAGAACTTATAAACTGGCAACTAACTAACTGAGACACCCCCCAACAACCCAAGAAATCTTTATAATTATTCATCTTATTAATATACGTATAAGGTTCAAAAATGGACTAACACATAATCCATACTTAGCTGTTGGTTCACCGTAAGTACATCTGTATGCTTACTTGATACAATTAGTAATAATCTTCATACAATCACTAAAACTACAACTTAGTAGTAAAAACAAAATTGCTATCTACAAATAAGTACACAATCTCTCAAAATTTAACAAGGAGTCTTTTATCACTAATCTAATACAATGTAATTGATCATCACTGAAAGCATTACTCCTTGATGAAGCAATATCCATGTAAAATACAGTATTTCTTTATATTCTAAAGTACCACGTCTCAATATGAAGAAAAAGAGTAAACTTAAACCAACCCCACGGTTAACAAAAGAAACAAGACAAATTGTGGTTCTTAGGGATAAAGCCTGGAAAATTGGCTTAAATACAAAATGTTAAAGTACCTATCAAAATTTCAAGCACCACAAAAAACTTATCAAGCAACATATTAAATCAGACAAGCATCTCTGTCATCAGTTGCTGCAACACAAACATCACATCAGTCAAAAGCACTTCTGGTCCTCCATAAATGAACTCCTTCACTTTGGCCACTCCAATACACCCCCACCTACAGCAAATAATAACACAGATAACATTGTTTCTCATTTTATCCTACATTTTATACAAAGTATTCTCTCACTACCCAAATATAAGCCCCCTCCCCACCTACAATTTAACAAAAACCTGAAAGTAAGCCATGTCAGTTAAAAAGCCTTTTATTATACCACTACACAAAGGAGAGTGTCCACAACAATCACCAACTACAGACCGATAGCTATTTTGCTGCAACTGTCAAAATTCCTGGAGAAATATATCCACTCACATCTCTTAAATACTTCATTGAAAGCAATTTCCTCTTCAATACTTAACATGGCTTTTAAGCCCAACATAGTACTACATCCACCAAACACTATAAACCACATGAGCAAGTCAGGCCAATTAGTCTCATATATCTTTCTGAATCTACTAAAAGTGTTCAACACTGTCTCTCACAAGCAAATACTCTTAGAGCTTTCTTCCATTAACTTCTGTCACTCAGCCCTGCCATAGTTCCATAGTTATCTAATAAGAAAACAACAGGCACTGAAGTAGCAACATGATCTTTTTCTGTTTCTTCTTGTTTTCACATGTGGTCTACAAGGATCACTTCTAGGCCACCTCTTGTTCAATATCTTTATAAACTTCACACAGCCTCCATGCAAACTTTTATATATAATATGCAGACAACTCCATCCTCATTTGCTTAGCCCCAACCTTCTCAAAACTTAAAGAAATCACCCAAGATTCTTTCTCAATCACAGAAAAATGGCTAGGAAACTCCCTCTTCCTTCTGAATCCCAAGAAAACAAAATTAATGCTCTTTACCTCAGAACGGTAATCAGATCAAAAACAATCATTCTAACCTAACTCATCTCAAAAAATAATAATTACAAAAGAATTAATGCAACAAACTAAATCAGTAGGAGTCATAACTGTTAAATAACTGAAATTGTATCAACACATACTCCAATCTATTAAAAAATCCATAAACGTGATTTGTTATACAGAATTAAACGTTATCTCACTAACAGTTCTAGGAAAGCCATTATATCAACCTACCTACTGCTAGTTCTGTTTGGGCATCTCCCATCCCAAGCAAGCTTCCTAGCGCTCAAACAAAACAGTTGTAACAAAATTGCTAGATTTGCAGCCAGTCTCCTCACCAAAGTCATTGCACAGCATTATAGCAACTAAACTGTCTTGAATTCCAACATGATCTAACCTACTCACAACTACCTAGTGCCCATAACCTGATATGTAAACTGTAAAAGTGTTCAGCACTAAAACACCCTAAAACATTACTCACCAGTCAGGAAACTATGCTTTCAGAATAAATCACTCTTAAACACCAGTATATTAAACAATGCTGATGAAGGCTCACTTTCCTCCAACAGCATCTCCAAACTGTTGAACTTCCTTCCCCTTCATTTAAAACAAACTGACAAAACAAACCCTTTCAGAATTTAACTTAAAGCAGTACTTAAACAATCCCTTAGGCTATGCTCTTGTCCAACCCCAGGTTAATACCAAAACACTAAATATAAAACTATAGTTGGAATAGTGGTAACTACCTCTTAACACTATATTGCTATTACTTGTAAGTATCCTACATCTCTGTACTTCAGTTTCCTTACTTCACTTTCTTTCAGCTCTGTCGCTCTAACATCACCTTTATCTTGAAACGAATCTTACTCATTACTAATAAACTATAATATCACTTTTCCCACATCCATATCTAATTTCTGTATTTTTCTACTTCACCAATTTTACTCTTGGCACCTACAAACAAAAGTGTTCAATATCTGACATCTCACTAATAAGTACTGTGCTAGTAAATACAATGAGCTACACTGCAATGATGATATGCTGTTATATCCCTGATGGCATGCATTATTTTGTTTCTATAGGTACATGACATGTACTAAGTTTTGTATATAGCCTATGCCTATGTACTCTGTAATCCTTGATGACATGCATTTCATTGTTGATGTGTACACTGATGTGTAGACATTTTTGTGTGGTGTTTCACTTCCCTGGCCACAGCTGAAAATGGGAATTTGCACAGTCATATTCTCCTGCTCAGTAATTGGAAATAAATAAATAAACAGAATTTCTATAAGGGAAGAAGCAAGCACCCGTTTAGCCTTGATCACTATTGTATTTATTTTATTTATTAATTAGGTAAGTGAACCCTTTTCATTCATGACCTCAGTCATAATGTTTCACAAACACACACATATCATATTAATATCATGTAAAATATTGACAAATGTTTGCAATTTCAAAGAAACAATATTATAAAAAAATAAGCAACTAAAATTCAATGAAGACTAAAAAATCAGTTTTGTAACATACCCTGGCATGTTGGCAGAACGTTTGAAGGAATATAAAAAACAAAAATTTTGTAGACTTAAATACACAATATAATTAGTATTAAATTAGTTTACCAATTAGAGATTTGCAACTTAATTCCATACAGAGACCATATGTCCTAAACTTTAGTATAGAAATATATTTTTATACAAAAAATATTTGTGCACAACACAACCTCCTGTAAATAGGTTTTACCTGTACTAAAACAGAAACTAACAGCTAATTAAAAATACTGGAATGATAACTGTAAAAACGCCCAGCTGCTGAGCTTTTTTAAACTTGCCGAATGCCTCCTAAGTGCTTGTATATTCTGCCCTTAAGTTCAGTGGTGGCTGGTGATTTCAAATAAATGGAGGGCTGCAAGAGTCAGATGACTGGGGTGTGGCTAACTGCTATGGGGCAGGGTTAACTGCAACAGGGTGGTGCTGTATTACAGCAGGATCAACATTTACCATGCTTAAAAAATTACATTAATAACTGCTTATTCACCACTGCATATGTTGAATGGTCTAAGAATGCTAGAGTTCCTCAAATTCTACAGCTTCTTTGAGAAAAAAGTGCATTTTAGAATTAATGAGATGGTTGAATAGGTTCTGCTGCTATAACACACACACACACACACACACACACACACACACACACACACACACACACACACATACTGTGTGAAGTTATTTATGAGTACACATAATATAGTAAACATATATTGTACTAAACTGCATTTTTACAATGATAAATGAAAAGTAAAGGAACTGGGACATCCCACTGTACCACCTTAACTTACTATTCACAAGTCAAGGCCACTTGCACCTAACGTGCCAGTGTTTGTGTGAGACAGTTAGATGTCATAGTCAATACAACTTGCTATTAAAATGACCCCAGCTGGGAGGCAGAGCATATTGTTACATGTATAAGTTAGTTTAAAGAGTTACCTATGCAGAATGCTGCAAACAGGACTTCTTATTCTGTTGCTGTACCTAAAGAGAAGTGTAGTCAGGTCTGGATCATACAAACGCATACTGGATTTGTTTTTCTTTCCTTTTTGTGGATACACAAAGGGACATTTTCAAGTTTCCCAATGAAATACAATATTTGCTGTACTCTGGTACAAAATAACTACTTTTGTTCCTCTATGGATTTCTCAGGCTTCTTACCTGTAGATAAAGTCCATTTATTTTTCTTTATTTTATTCAAAACATCAATAAATCATTGGTTGAAGTTCATTATACTCTGTATTAACTATTTTCCTGTGTAAATCATAGACAATGCATTCAGACTTCCCTGCCCCATAATACAACAAAGAAACATTTTAATTCTTTTTAGTGTTGAGAAATACCTTTCAGCCTCAGCAGCTGATATTAGTGTGGTGACTATAATCAACAACACTGTGAAAGTCTCTGAAAGCACAGTGAATTAATGAATTGTCCACCAAGAATTTTAACATCTTGACAGCACTGCCAGTTGCTACAGTCTTCATGGCAATATACCACTACAAGTTCCATTATGAGTGTCTACCCAACATGAGTAGATAGTTTTCTTTAGTTGCTGTGAACAGCTCTTCTGGAAACTGTTTTGTGTATGCTGAAAAGTTTCCAGGCAGTAACAGATCAAATTGCCTAGAACTTTATCACATCACAGACTTCCTTTGCAGCAACAGACAAGGGTCTGGATTTATTAACAACTACACTAAGTGATGCTATCACGTTGGCTGCACAACTACCACATTATTTAATATTCATCAAATGGTTCTGTATGTTGAGTAGAGCCTCAGAACAAAGGGAAATGGAAGAATCTGGTAATGAAAGCATAAAGAGATGAACTGCATGCTAAATAACCAATCCAACATGGCAGAGCTGTTCAGGAAGCTAAAAAGAAATTGTGTGCTCTGAGTGCTCACTTCTGCCCCGAACTCCAAAACCCTTTGGAAAATGGGCACGATTACACATAGGAAAAAATGTTAGGAGTTGATGTTGCTATTATTATGCTATATGTGCAACAAGCTTTAAATCAAGGTGCTGCTGGTGCCCAACCTTGGGCAAGAAGAAAAAGGGTCTGTACACCCCATTTGAATTATTATGGACTGCATGACACAAAACATTGTTCAGGAAAACCAGACAGACATTGAAACAGTATAATATATATGGAATCTATTTCATCCTCATCAAAGACCCAAGGTAAGAGTGGAGCCTATTTGAAAATATATATATATATATATATATATATTTAGTCCCATATGCAAATAGGTATATGTCCCTAAGATGACACATCTGTCCTGCATACAGTAATGTCAGTAATACTGTATGAATGTGATGTCTGCAGTATTCACCTATGGACTTTGCACAATAATGTGCATCAAGCATTTTGCATTCCCACACATACATGGAGCTGTAACTACATTAAAAACGTGCAAAGGCCAGTGTGCAGTAATCCATCATTGGCATAGGGTAGTGGCAGAAGAGAATACATGAGGGAAAGCCTAACACCAATGAAGTGAGTGGGAATTATCAAACTGTATTACCTACTTGAAAGTTCTTAAGTATACGTGCTAGTTTTGTCCTCCATGTTAGAACCAACAGCAACACACAAAATAAGTAAAATATTAAAGCTACATATTAGTTTACACAAGTAAATACAGCCCCCCCGCCTACATAAAAGTAAAGGAAATGAAAAGAAGGTATGCAGGTCATCTAAGGCAAACAACAGATGTGTGTAACTGAGTAGTACCTTACAACATTAACCAAAGAAATGTACACTTTTCCAGTACAAAAGGGTGAAAGAGGTATTGGATGTCCACTTATGTGGGGGATGGTCAATTATATACCACAGGCTTAACACATTTGTGGGCCACAAATGTCACCTCTGGACTTGCTAGAAAGTGATACAACACTCTACTGCAATAACTTGACAGATGAGCATAGAAAATGTTTATAATGTTACGTTACATTCTTCAGAAACTTTTGTAATTTATCAAATAATGGATATATATGCCTATGCCACCAGGAAGGGACAAACAATACATATAATAAGCTATGAAGCTAAGGATGTATTGTGAAATACAATGCATCACTAAGTTTAAAATATAGCCTTTTGTAAAAAACAGCAACTTACCCTTGCATCAAGTTAGTCGTGATATTAGAAACATGTTTTCAAGCAATTAGCATATTTACGTAGCTCTCTAGATAAAGTCACCCCTACTATGATGCACACTTCCTTTTCTATACGATTACATTGCTATAGTGCAAATTCAGCCCTGTGAGCACTGTGAATATGCAAATCATATGTAAACTCATTAGTATTTATGAATTCCAAAATCTGCACTAAGTGCAGGGAATGTAAACATGGAGTACATGATTGCATGCACATGCCCAACCTTTGTAAGGATGAGCACTGAGAAGTGTTACCTGCTAAGTGCTTGCATGTGGGAATAATTACTCTGACTATAGCATCAATCATGGTGTATCAGAGAGAAGGTACTGACAAGAAATGTTGTGACTGCCTTTGACTGACTTTGGCGAGAAACATTCCTAACATTAATATGACTTGTTTATGACAATAGTCTTTGCCTCTGAATACAATTGTGTCTGCGAATCTAAGGAAGTAGATTACTCACTGAAACATATATAAACTGTTCCCTTTCTCTTCCTCACAGTTTTTCCCCTACAACTTACCTGGCTTTCCTGTTTCCTGCCCACCAAGGACCGCAGTTAAGCAACCTCAGGAACAAAACCTCAGGAACAGCTCAGTGATACTTTTATACTGCTGATAATAACAGAGCAAATTACACCTAAAGAGAAAGAGTGTATGTGTAAACTTCCTTTTACAACTAAGGGTAGCACACACTCGATCGTGCCAATGCTGAACCCTCCTTGAACTCTCTCTAACTAACCCCCCCATCACAATTCCTGCCTTCTAGCTTCAATCATTCCTGCTAAATTCTTACACATTTGGCTATAAAACTAATTATTCCACAAGACTGTACTAGCAAGTGTTACACTTACCCTGCAATCCTTAGCCTGGGGTTTAAGCCTGCTCTGTTTACTCCACTCACTACACTCCCATCCCTGCCCCCAAATCTCACCCACCCCCCACTACATCTACATTTATTTTGCAACTGAAAAACACTCCCATACTTATTCCACCAATCAAGCCATACCTTCAATGTTCTCTGCATTTCTACCCCACCTACCTTCTTATAACACATCCTAACCCAAAGCAACCATGCCACTAGGTAATACAGTTCTAATCCTCACCTGCACTATTCTGTTCTACATTACATCCTACCATGGCGCTAGTCATAACCCCCAAACATTTTCACTGCACACTTTCAACTTCCCTCACAAACACTCACTGCATAATTTTACCACCCCTGCCACAAAGTGCCTCCTCCCAGCACAACTACTCAACTACCAAACTCCCATCTCTTATTAGCACAAAATATCTGTAAAATACAACAAGTTTTTTTACTGCATATATAAAACATTCTCAGCACTTAGTCTAAACTTGCTCTCAGTGGAGATGTGCACCCCAATCTTGATCCCAAAATCACCAAAATCTCCACAACCCCCTTTCCAAAAAACTCCCCATCACCCAAATCACAAGCAACAAAAAGCCAAATGAACTCCTCATATCTCTTAACATCAGAAAGCATCTGCAACAAAGTCCAAGACCTCCAAACCTACATAAACCTGTACTCCCCTGACATCCTTATCCTAACTGAAACTTGGCTGAAACCTCACATCAAAAGTGAGGAAATACTCCCACCTGGATATAACATCATCTGCAAGGACAGACTATCCAGAAAAGGAGGAGGTGTGGCACTATTGTATAAACACCACCTCAATATCCAAATTCTCACCAAATGAGCTCCCCAGTTTGACAAGGAAGAAATCCTTTGCACCACTGTCAAATTAAACCCTAAGAAAGCAATCAACATTGTAGGATGCTATTTCCTACCAGGCCAAAATATACCTCCCACTGAAAACCTACTAAACTGGGCCAATCTCTTCCTACCCCAAGAAACTATCATCCCAAGAGACTTTAACATCAATTGGCTATCCTGCAATAGCAACCACCCAACCCTCCACCTATATCTCCATGGTTTCTCACAGCTAATACAATCCCCTACCAGAATCAATAAAAACCCTAATAATCACATCATTCTTGATTGGGTTTTAGTTAACAAAGATCCTCACTCTTACCTGATAGGCTGTTTACCTGACTCCCTCAGTGACCATTCCTCAACCTTCCTACTAAGATATCACATAAATAATAGTAAACCCATTGCCTACAGACTTGTTCGCAACAAAGCTTATTTCAACCCCAACTCCTTCACCTCCTCCCTTCAGGAAATTAACTGGGCACTTATGAAGTACCTTCACCTAAATGAAGCAGTTCACTTCTTTAACAGAACCTTCCTCAGCATCCTTAACTCCCATGCCCCCCTGAGAAACACCAAAATCAGAACAAAAAGCTCCCCCTGCCTACAAAAAAACACCATGGGCCTTATGAAAATCAGGGATAAAACATGGGAATGGTAGTGAAAAACTAAAAACCCCTCAGACAGACAACTCTTTCTTGAACTACGAAACAAGGTCAAAAAGCAAGTAAAAGCAGACAAAGCCATTTTCTATCAGATGTCCCTAAACTTCCCAAAGCAACCCCAAGCAATTCTGGTCCACAATTAACTCTATCTTCTGTCCAGGAAAAGTAAATACCCCCTGCCAACCACCCCTCTCTCCACCTGTAGCATGGCTGACTCCTTCAATATACATTTCACAGAAACTGTACTATCCCTAAACAAAAAACACTTCCCTCCACCAACTCCCCCCACTGCCAACCCAACTCCACCCCTCCCTGCCTTCTTCCTCTTCACAGTACCCACCTCCTACATAAAAAGACTTCTGACAAAACTAAAACCCACAAACATTGCAGCCGACAACCTGCCCGCTGAATACCTAAATATAGCAGCTGATGTCCTAGCTTATCTAATCTCCATATTAATCAACCACTCCATATCTGAATCCTATGTACCCATGCTATGGAAAATATCCCACATCATTCCCCTCTACAAAGGTGGCCCCTCCACAGACCTCTCCAACTACCGCCCCATTGCCATCCTCTCCCCTCTCTCCAAGATACTCATAAAATGCATCAACGCACAGGTCTCAATAAACCTCCTTAACAATAATCTCCTCTCCAATACCCAGCATGGTTTTAGGTCACACCACAGCACTACAACTGCTCTGCTCTCCTTCACTAACACTATCCTCCAGCACAAAAACAATGGCCTCTTCTCCTCTGCTGTATTTATGGATCTATCTAAGGCCTTTGACATTGTGTCACATGACCTGCTACTCTCTGGTCTCTCCAACCTTTCTTTCTCCACTCCAGCTACCAATTGGTTCCACAGCTACCTACATGACTGCCAGCAATCAGTTGTCTGGGACAACAATATATTCCCTTGCCTCCCTGTGACCCTCAATGTTCCCCAAGGCTCCATCCTTAGCCCCCTTCTCTTCTCCCTTTTCACTAACAACCTGCACACTGTGACCAAACTTGCCTCCCTCATACAGTATGCAGATGATTCCACCCTCATCTGCTCAGCCCCAACTCTAGCAGAACTCCAACAGATCACACAAGAATCATTCTTTTCCATTGAAAGCTGGCTATCTAATTTTCAGCTCCTCCTCAATCCAAACAAGACTAAACTCCTCATCTTCCACCCCTCCAAATCTACCACAAACACCCCCACTTCAATATACAAGCCAAGGACAATACCTCCATCTCACCAACAGTCCACACTAAACTACTTGGTGTACAGATAGACAACAATCTCAAATTTGACACCCATATATCACTACACTAACAATAAAAAAAAAAATTCATCAAGAACTGGGCGTCTTATATAAAAACTGCCAATACCTCACCAATGCCAGAAAGTGCAGTGTCATTCCCTTTGGTAAAAACTCTGTATCCATGAACTACCACATAGGCAGCAATCTACTTAACACCGAATGAGTGATAAGAGACCTTGGGACTCAGGTGGACAGTAGTCTTTCCTTTGATAGTCACGTCACCACAGTAGTCAGGAGGTTCTTCTACATGGCACACCTCATCATAAAAGGGTTCTTATCCAGGAAAAAAGAGGTCATTGTTCCCCTCCACTCATCACTCATTAGACCCATTATAGAGTACAATGCCCCTTTTGGAATGTACCTCACAAGACATCTGCAGCAGCTGGAGAGGCCACAGAAGTACCTCACAAAGAGGATTACTGGCCTCAAACAAATGCCCTACACTGACCGCCTCAAAAAACTCCAGCTTTACTCCGTAGCATATCGCTTACTCTGAGGTGATCTCTGCCTAACATATAAAGCTATGTCAAACCCAGAGCTGTTGGACATGCTACACCTAAAGAAATCCCAATCCCTCCGGGCTACATGATCTAGGGACCTAAACCTCATCACCACAATAAACAGGACACGCTGGAGGGTAGATTCCTGTCCCAGAGACTTCCTATACTCTGGAACAAGCTACCCGTCTATGTCAAGCAAAGTTCTTCATTAGCACTTTTCAAGAAAAATCTTGATGAGTGGATGGGAAATGGGAAATACACCCCAGGGATCACTTCTGTGTCTCTGCTGGACAGTGGCACAGGAAAATAACTTTCTTGGGTGGTATAAGCTATGGAACCTTGCTGGCTAGGCTTACCTAGGCCCTTGGGTCGATAGCCTAGTACCTACCTATGAACCTATAAACCAGCTAGAATTTCTATCACTAATTCCCAGCTAATTTCCACACTACTCTATGCATCACCCATACTTACAACCCTTAGTGAGACCTAAACAAACTTGAAGCCTTCTACAATAAAATCACAAAATTTGCCACTTGTGCCTCCTACCACAGCCACCACTGTGTCTCCTTTAGAAATCTAGACTGGCTCGAGCTCCCTCAACTCCTACACCTAACTCAACTCACCTTTGCTCATAAACTTGTAAACCACCCTCTCAGAATCCCATCACTCTATACACTTCACCAACTCCACCACTCTTCCAGACCCCTACGCTCCTGCAACAAAAATCTACTCCAGGTCACCAAAGCCAAAAACTCAGCAGGGGAAGCACTATTTTCCTGCGCCAAATCCAAGCTCTGGAACAACCTTCAAGCTACCATAACTACCCTTCCTACCCATCTTTTCAAGACTGATCTTAAATCACACCTAAATACTCACTGGCTCTGTCCTTGCCCAAACCCCAACTAAACAGACTCTCTATCACTATAAAAAACTGAACTGAATATTAATTCTGGCTAGTTCATCCTTCCAGGATTTACTAATCATTACTCTATTATTATTCTTAACTGTAACTGTTAGACAATTGTAGTACTGTGCTTTTACTTATTATTTTTTCTTTCATTTTTCTGTATTTGTAATTGTGCTCACTAGTTAAACATTAACAAATGTGTTCCTGTATTTATCATGTCATCCTCACCACCACTACTGCATAATTACCTTCGACTTCTATTGTATATATTTATCATGTCATTTATTCTGTGGAGCTTTTCTCCCGGGCCTCCGTTGAAAGTGGACCTGTGTACAGTTGGAATTTCCTGGTAAACAAATGCAAATAAATAATAATAAATAAATAAACTGCAAGGAACAGCAAGGCATATAGCAGTCTTGTTAGAGAATCATAGATCTTTGAATGATGTTCACAAATAATGAGAAGCAAAGAGGTGCAGTTTTTAAATGTTTTATTTTATATTGTCTGACAAAAGATTATCTCCTCTGTAACCAGTATGAAAACCTCCACACATCTAGCAAATTACACAGGACAAAGGTCAGAAATAGTTTCTGCTGCACCCATGATGTCAATTGATACTATGTTACATACTGAGTCTAGGTAACCACTTTTTTATCTTCACATTATAATGTGAGTGGTACATAGTAATAAGAATCTGAACTGTGCTTTGTGAACGCTCCTGTATCCTGGGATCCTAGTATGGACGTGCCTGTTTTTATGTATACACAATGATGTTTAATGAGCACATGTTCATGTGGAAATGTCAAAACGTTAGGGAAATATCAAAAGTATACATTTTAAATACTTTACTTATAACGTTTCCTCTGTTTCAATAACTTCTTTTCTCTCTTTCTCTCTCTATATATAAATCATTTGCACACTGTTTGGCTTTGTGCACTGTGGACTAGCAGCAGTCCTCAGCAGTGAACAACATTTCAATGCCTAAGTAAAAAAGTGAAAAATGTTATTTACGCTTCTTTCTGTGGTACAAACAGGTTTGTCAGCAGTGCACAGATATCAGTACTCCGGATATTACTAAATGAAGAAAATGTACCTGTTAAATAACTTTCTTTGTGCCACAAGATGCAAGTGGAATGGGCTTAAAGAAAGAAAGGTACTTATGTATTATCGCAACCATATTTTTGCAGTTGCGAAGAGCACATACCTGCAGACAGACGACTGCCTGAAACACTTCAGCCAGCTGATAATAGTCCTTACTAATGTCCAAATAGTTTAAATGACTTTCTGAAATGACACACCTTACAAAATGACATGAAGTACCCACCCTGGTATCACCTGTTGGCGTCTTGATAGTAAGGGATATGTAACACACGTTTTCTTCCATTGTACGAGTCTGCATTGAGAATCAGGGATTTACACTTCTTTTGGCATCCTGTCATGTTGTAATGTATGCCATTTCTGAAAGTAATGTAAACTTTTTGGCCCATTTCTAAGGATTATCGCATTTACATTACAGCATTTGCAACTGTTTCAGGCACTCATTTTCCTGCAGGAATGCTGTTTCTGGTTGTGAAAGTGAAATGACCCTGTGGAGCAGGGACCGCCTATGACAACACCGGGAAAGGTATTCCTCTGTTCAAAGAACAGCATAGTAAGTGTAAGGTACAACACCAATTTTTGCAGCAGTAAGTATTACAGAAAGGGTTACAAGGAGCTTCATTTTCCAGATCCTCCTTCCAACATGAAGAAGGATCACAGTTCCCCTGCTGTACTGGTCAGTTTAGTACAGCACATGGTTAGATGCTGTCATTCTTTGTAAAAAAAAAAAAAAATGCAATGTATGACAAACGGTGTCCCCCTTGCACTCATTTGCAAAAGGGCCGCTTTCCTTTCTTCTTCGTGGTCCACTTGCACAAGAAAACTGAAACATAGGTAATTCGGAGATTACACAGCCTATTGCACTTACACATACATGCCTGTCTTGTAAACATAATGAGTTACACAACGGAACAAATGTGGTTGAAATAATACGTAAGTACTGAAAGAAAATAGCTGATGTATGGTTCTAATACAGTTAAGTGAAGATTTTAAAGGGGGGGGGCTGAATACATATTTACCCACATTTTGTGAAATCATTGTGCTGCTGTTTGGAAATCAACTATTCCCAGTGCTGCTAACAACCTGTGAGCTGTTGTCTGTCCCATTACCATTATTTAGCAGTATTTACAGTCCTGATACCTTAACCATTATTTAGCAGTATCTACAGTCCTGATACCTTTACCATTATTTAGCAGTATCTACAGTCCTGATACCTTTACCATTATTTAGCAGTATCTACAGTCCTGATACCTTTACCATTATTTAGCAGTATCTACAGTCCTGATACCTTTACCATTATTTAGCAGTATCTACAGTCCTGATACCTTTACCATTATTTAGAAGTATTTACAGTCCTGATACCTTTACCATTATTTAGCAGTATCTACAGTCCTGATACCTTTACCATTATTTAGCAGTATCTACAGTCCTGATACCTTTACCATTATTTAGCAGTATATACAGTCCTGATACCTTTACCATTATTTAGCAGTATCTACAGTCCTGATACCTTTACCATTATTTAGCAGTATCTACAGTCCTGATACCTTTACCATTATTTAGCAGTATCTACAGTCCTGATACCTTTACCATTATTTAGCAGTACCTACAGTCCTGATACCTTTACCATTATTTAGCAGTATCTACAGTCCTGATACCTTTACCATTATTTAGCAGTTTCTACAGTCCTGATACATTTACCATTATTTAGCAGTATCTACAGTCCTGATACCTTTACCATTATTTAGCAGTATCTACAGTCCTGATACCTTTACCATTGTTTAGCAGTATCTACAGTCCTGATACCTTTACCATTATTTAGCAGTTTCTACAGTCCTGATACCTTTACCATTATTTAGCAGTTTCTACAGTCCTGATACCTTTACCATTATTTAGCAGTATCTACAGTCCTGATACCTTTACCATTATTTAGCAGTTTCTACAGTCCTGATACCTTTACCATTATTTAGCAGTATCTACAGTCCTGATACATTTACCATTATTTAGCAGTATCTACAGTCCTGATACCTTTACCATTATTTAGCAGTTTCTACAGTCCTGATACCTTTACCATTATTTAGCAGTATATACAGTCCTGATACCTTTACCATTATTTAGCAGTATCTACAGTCCTGATACCTTTACCATTATTTAGCAGTATCTACAGTCCTGATACCTTTACCATTATTTAGCAGTATCTACAGTCCTGATACCTTTACCATTATTTAGCAGTATCTACAGTCCTGATACCTTTACCATTATTTAGCAGTATCTACAGTCCTGATACATTTACCATTATTTAGCAGTATCTACAGTCCTGATACCTTTACCATTATTTAGCAGTTTCTACAGTCCTGATACCTTTACCATTATTTAGCAGTATCTACAGTCCTGATACCTTCACCATTGTTTAGCAGTATGTACAGTCCTGATACCTTTACCATTATTTAGCAGTATCTACAGTCCTGATACCTTTACCATTATTTAGCAGTATCTACAGTCCTGATACCTTTACCATTATTTACAGTATCTACAGTCCTGATACCTTTACCATTATTTAGCAGTATCTACAGTCCTGATACCTTTACCATTATTTAGCAGTTTCTACAGTCCTGATACATTTACCATTATTTAGCAGTATCTACAGTCCTGATACCTTTACCATTATTTAGCAGTATCTACAGTCCTGACACCTTTACCATTATTTAGCAGTATCTACAGTCCTGATACATTTACCATTATTTAGCAGTATTTACAGTCCTGATACCTTTACCATTATTTAGCAGTATCTACAGTCCTGATACCTTTACCATTATTTAGCAGTTTCTACAGTCCTGATACATTTACCATTATTTAGCAGTATCTACAGTCCTGATACCTTTACCATTATTTAGCAGTATCTACAGTCCTGACACCTTTACCATTATTTAGCAGTATCTACAGTCCTGATACCTTTACCATTATTTAGCAGTATCCACAGTCCTGATACCTTTACCATTATTTAGCAGTATCTACAGTCCTGATACCTTTACCATTATGTAGCAGTATCTACAGTCCTGATACCTTTACCATTATGTAGCAGTATCTACAGTCCTGATACCTTTACCATTATTTAGCAGTATCTACAGCCCTGATACCTGTACCATTATTTAGCAGTATCTACAGTCCTGATACCTTTACCATTATTTAGCAGTTTCTACAGTCCTGATACATTTACCATTATTTAGCAGTATCTACAGTCCTGATACCTTTACCATTATTTAGCAGTATCTACAGTCCTGATACCTTTACCATTATTTAGCAGTATCTACAGTCCTGATACCTTTATCATTATTTAGCAGTTTCTACAGTCCTGATACCTTTACCATTATTTAGCAGTTTCCACAGTCCTGATACCTTTACCATTATTTAGCAGTATCTACAGTCCTGATACGTTTGCCATTATTTAGCAGTATCTACAGTCCTGATACCTTTACCATTATTTAGCAGTTTCTACAGTCCTGATACATTTACCATTATTTAGCAGTATCTACAGTCCTGATACCTTTACCATTATTTAGCAGTATCTACAGTCCTGATACCTTTACCGTTATTTAGCAGTATCTACAGTCCTGATACCTTTACCGTTATTTAGCAGTATCTGCAGTCCTGATACCTTTACCGTTATTTAGCAGTATCTACAGTCCTGATACCTTTACCATTATTTAGCAGTATCTACAGTCCTGATACCTTTACCATTATTTAGCAGTATCTACAGTCCTGATACCTTTACCATTATTTAGCAGTATCTACAGTCCTAATACCTTTACCATTATTTAGCAGTTTCTACAGTCCTGATACATTTACCATTATTTAGCAGTATCTACAGTCCTGATACCTTTACCATTATTTAGCAGTATCTACAGTCCTGATACCTTTACCATTATTTAGCAGTTTCTACAGTCCTGATACCTTTACCATTGTTTAGCAGTTTCCACAGTCCTGATACCTTTACCATTATTTAGCAGTATCTACAGTCCTGATACCTTTGCCATTATTTAGCAGTATCTACAGTCCTGATACCTTTACCATTATTTAGCAGTTTCTACAGTCCTGATACATTTACCATTATTTAGCAGTATCTACAGTCCTGATACCTTTACCATTATTTAGCAGTATCTACAGTCCTGATACCTTTACCATTATTTAGCAGTATCTACAGTCCTGATACCTTTACCATTATTTAGCAGTATCTACAGTCCTGATACCTTTACCATTATTTAGCAGTATCTACAGTCCTGACACATTTACCATTATTTAGCAGTATCTACAGTCCTGATACCTTTACCATTATTTAGCAGTATCTACAGTCCTGATACCTTTACCATTATTTAGCAGTATCTACAGTCCTGATACCTTTACCATTGTTTAGCAGTATCTACAGTCCTGATACCTTTACCATTATTTAGCAGTATCTGCAGTCCTGATACCTTCACCATTATTTAGCAGTTTCTACAGTCCTGATACATTTACCATTATTTAGCAGTATCTACAGTCCTGATACCTTTACCATTATTTAGCAGTATCTACAGTCCTGGTACCTTTACCATTATTTAGCAGTATCTACAGTCCTGATACCTTTACCATTATTTAGCAGTTTCTACAGTCCTGATACCTTTACCATTATTTAGCAGTATCTACAGTCCTGATACCTTTACCATTATTTAGCAGTATCTACAGTCCTGATACCTTTACCATTATTTAGCAGTTTCTACAGTCCTGATACCTTCACCATTATTTAGCAGTATCTACAGTCCTGATACCTTTACCATTATTTAGCAGTATCTGCAGTCCTGATACCTTTACCATTATTTAGCAGTATCTACAGTCCTGATACCTTTACTATTATTTAGCAGTATCTACAGTCCTGATACCTTTACCAATATTTAGCGGTATCTACAGTCCTGATACCTTTACCATTTTTTAGCAGTATCTACAGTCCTGATAATGCGTGCCAGAAATTAAAAGTTCTGATGTGATAAGGAGATGTGAGAAGGATGAATTTGTCACTGCAATGCACTTCCTCTTCTGGTCATTTCTAGGTATGCTTGAATTCACTTTTCATTTCAACTTTTTTTCTGTGTCAATATTTGTTTTATTTAGTTTTATTTTTTTAATTCCTTTGCCATTTGCCTTCTGCTTGACAATGCACATATACAGTTTACTTGCTAAGGGAAAAAGTGAAAAAAAATAATTTAGGCTGCCTTCTGTAGAGCAAACAAGCTTGGCACCAGTAAGTAGCCATCAGTACTTGGAATAGTACTTAGTGAATAAATCCACCCTCTCAGTTAACTTATCCCTGGGACACAAGGTATAAGCAAAGTGAATTGAGGGACATAAGACTTGAGATGTAGGGCTTGGATACAGTTCATTTTTAATTTTACAGAGTGGGATATGAACATATTTTTACACACATTTATTTTTATCACAGTGTAGTATAAAACTCAACTATTCTCAGTATTGCTAACAGCATGTGATCTGCTCTGTCCACTTTCACATTGTTATTAACAAGTCTAATAATGTGTTCCACAAAGTACCTTTCTTATGTTGTAAGGAGATGTGAGAAGGATGATATGTCACTTGAATGCACTTCTTGCTCTGATCATTACTACATACACCCATTGACTGAATTCATTTTCCCGTCAACTTTTTTCTCTCTCATATATTTCTGCTAATGCTTTTTGCATCTGTGCTCCATTCTGTAGCCCACAAACATGTTTCACTGCATAAGAAAACAATTATTTTATTTATTTTTATTTATTTAACATTTGTTGACCGGGAAAGTATGACTAGGTTCCACAGATCCTGTTTTCAGCAGAGGCCCGGGGAGAAATGCTCCAGAAGCATGTCTTTAGAATAGAATAGAAGAAAAGTGCAACATTTGGTTTAGGCTGCCTTATGTAGCACAAACAAGCTTGGGAACAGTGTGTGGTTGGCAGCATCCTGTATAGTAATGACTGCAGAGAATACACCTGATAGATGTCCACCTCTGTGACACAAGTTGTAAATGAAATGAATCGAGAGAAAGGAGGCAAATGGTGCATTGTTCATATCCTGTCTGGAGATCACATTTCAATTATTCACAAATTGTATTTTTTTTATTTTGCAATCTACATTTGCATGCTGCTTGGTACAATGCAAGCAGGGTTCACTACTAAACGAAAAAATTGAAAAATTCAGTTTAGGCTGCCTTATGTAGTGCAAACAAGCCTAGTGGCATTGTACAGCTATCAATACTACAGCTAGTACTCAACAAAGAAAACAGGCCTGTTAGGTAACTTTCTCTGTGGCACAAGGTATAAGTGCAGTGATTTTAGATAAAAAACACAAGGGTTTGAATCCCTCTAAAGAATATTTTTACAAAGGGTGTCAGAATCCCATTTCTCACAATATTATTATTAGGAATAAAAGGCTAAAACAAAAAGCCAGCAAAACGGAATGGTGTAAAACTATAAAACTTTTAATAAGACACAACTAAAAAAATGTATACATAAAGAAGATGAGGCTTTTGCACCAAGTCTTAGTGCTTCATCAGATCTAAAATCACAAAAAAAAAAAAATCACAATTTAAATAATAAAAACCATGTGATCTTAATGAGAAATTTAATTTAAAGCATTCTTCAGTTGTAATTGATTTTTTGGATGTTTACATAAGAATAACTGTTATTGGAATTGATACAGCAATATATAAGAAAGCATGTAAAAAGAATAACTTATTACATGCTCGAAGTATACATCCTAAGCATCTGAAGAAGAATGTTATGACAAGTCAGTTTTTTAGAAATGCAAGACTACATAGTAGGGCCAGTGAGATGTATTCTTCATTTGACGTTTTATCCAATGAATTTCATCAGAAAGGTTACTGTGATTCTGAGATTGTTCGGGTACAGAATGAGGTGCTGTCCTGTCAACACACTAGAGCAAAGCCATTTTTTGATAATGGAACTAATGATTATGCCACTGAGAGGGTTGCCAGTACTGATTGTATAAGAATGAGTTTGACCTTTTCTAATAATGAACACCAAGCATGTGATATTATCAAAAGATATTGGAAGATACTTAGGTCAGATAAATGTAGAGAAGTGTTTGGCGATCAACCCAAGTTTTGTTTTAAGAATTTTAACTCTATTAGGAGAATGTTGTGCTATAAACCTCTTATAGTGAGCAATGGATCTAGATTATGTCCTAAAGGAAACTTTATGTGTGGCAGATGCAATGTTTGTAAGTACATTAAGGAAGTTGATTATTTGATGTAGCCAGTCATGGGTTGGCAGTATAAGTTTGATTTTTATGCTGTCTGTGGCATTGACAGCATTGTTTACTATGCATGCTGCAATGTCTGCACAGTTATTATGTAGGAAAAATAAATTGTTGTTTCAGGGATAGAATCAGTGAGCATCTTTACAATATGAGTAGATGTAATGTTAAGAATGCATTGGGTAACATGTGGCTAAGGAAGGACATGCACATACCTTTAAATTTTTTGTGCTGGAAACATGTATACCCAATGTAAGGGGTGGTGACCTTAACACCACTACTAAAAGGATTGAGACTAAATGGATTCTATTGCTTCAAGCTATGAGAAATAAGGGACTGAATGAGTCTGTCCCTTTAAAACCCACTTCAAGATCACGTGGTTTAAGGCGCTAATTATTTAGTATTTAAATTCTGATGTTCTTTTGTGTGATTTTAGATCTGAAGAAGCACTTGGTGCGAAAGCACTCATCTTCTTTATGCATACATTTTTAGTTGTTTCTTATTAAAGGTTTTATAGTTTTAAACCATTCCGTTTTGCTGGTTTTTCATTTTTAGCCTATGCTGTTTTGTTTCTGAACTGGCTGATTGCTCCTTTGCTCAGTTTGTAGTTTTTTTTTTTTTTTTAATTAGGAATGTAAAACTAAAAACAAATGAGAATGATAAACATGTTTATTGTAAGAAATCTATCATTATACAATGACCCCCCCATTAATATTCAAAATCGTGCACGCTGATTGGTCAGCATGCACGTTGTAAATCAGTTATAGTAATGGAAAAAAGGTCTGGTCGCTTGGACTTTTTCCATTACTATAACTTTTTTTTAAGCAATGGAGAATGCAAGATCTCCGTTGCTTTATACTGTCTCGCTATGTTAAACGAGTTTAATAGCGAGACAGCTTTAAAAAAAGCAAAGGAGATTCTCCTTTAACATAGCAAGACATTTTGTAAAAAACAACAGAGATCTTGCTTTCTCTGTTGCTTTTTTCAAAACTGTCTCGCTATTTTAAATGGGTTTAACATAGCGAGGCAGCTTTAAAAAAGCAACAGAGATTCTCCGTTGCTTTTTTAAAGCTGTCTCGCTATGTTAAACCCATTTAACATAGCGAAACAGTTTGTAAAAAGCAAAGGAGATCTTGCTTTCTCCGTTGCTTTTTTCAAAACTGTCTTGCTATGTTAAATGGGTTTAACATAGTGAGACAGCTTTAAGAAAGCAACAGAGATTCTCCGTTGCTGTTTTAAAGCTGTCTTGCTACATTAAACCCATTTAACATAGTGAAACAGTTTGTAAAAAGCAACGGAGATCTTGCTTTCTCCGTTGCTTTTGCCCACAGCTCTGATGTACTGTGTAGGCATACGCATGCGCAGTACACCAGAACTGCCGCAGAATACCAGACAGCTATGGAAGGGCAGCAAGGAGGCATTATACAATGCCATTATTTAAGAAAAGTATTTTTTTTCTTAAATAATGTCATTGTATTATAGCAATAACCCACTTCTGGGTGTGGGTAATGCTGGATTTACCCACGGTTGGCTTTGTTTGGCCACTCGGGCTTCGCCCTCATGACCAAACCACGCCAACTGTGGGTAAATCCAGCATTACCTACACCCAGGCATGGGTTATTGCTATAATAATAGCTTGCACAGCTAAACTTTTCTATTTAGCATATATCATCAATCCTTCACATAAGCATCAAGCTAATGTGCATCCAATTTCTTAAATATGACAGTCATGATATTTAATTTAAAATGCACTTGCATATTATTGATGGGCACAGTTGTTTTGTTATAGTGATCATGACTCATCACATATCCTAACTATGTGTTTAGGACAGTATGTCTTGTGAAATATGTATGTAGCATACCACAACCTGTATTACTCAGTTCATGCAACTCCATCAATCTGAAATATATTTACAAACAGAAATACTTCCTTTTAAATAAGAATGCATTCCCAAGACTACTTAAAGATACACGCATACAGGCCTCCCTGAAGTATACAGTGGATATAAAAAATTTACACACCTCTGTTAAAATGCCAGGTTTTTGTGATATAAAAAATGAGACCACAATAAGTAAGGTCTCTGAGAACCGTGGCTTTTGCTGTAGCAGGCAACTGAGTA
This sequence comes from Protopterus annectens, assembly GCF_019279795.1. Lineage (NCBI taxonomy): Eukaryota > Metazoa > Chordata > Ceratodontiformes > Protopteridae > Protopterus > Protopterus annectens. Next base: position 1,581,850,351 of record NC_056731.1, on the reverse strand, counting down.
AATGTCAGGAAAATCCTAGTAGGACAGCTGAACTTTATTTGGGGTTAAACAGGGCATCTTTAATTGATGGCAGGTGTGTACCCAAGAAGACTGATTGCTGTAATTAAATCAAAAGGTGCTTTAACAAAGTATTAGTTTAAGGGTGTGCACACTTATACAACCAACTTATTGTACATTTTTTTATTTTTTATATTTTTCCCCTAACAGATTTGTTTGTTTTTCAATTGAACTGTACAGGTTATAGGCCACATTAAAGGTGGGAAAAGTTTTGAAATGATTTATTGTGGTCTCATTTTTTTATATCACAAAAACCTGGCATTTTAACAGGGGTGTGTAAACTTTTTATATCCACTGTATCTCCATTCATTCTGAAATTATTATATCTCTAATTACTATGGCTTAAAGAAAGTTCTCCTGTGGCAATGCTAATTAATTAGCTAAGTTTCAATGTTTACATTCTTTCTCCCATGAGTTTGATTCCCACATGGTAAAACACTTTTAACAGTATGTAAGTCCCAACATAAAAATATATCACAATCCATCCTATTCATCCTTCTAAACACCAAGGTTTACAAGTCAAACCATTAAGCATTTCATTGCTGTACATTGCAATACGTGTAAATAGGTTGAGCATCACACATGGTAAATCATTGCCATCTTTCACACCTTTATTCCTATTTGATGCAAGTACTACCAATTTGCATTCCAAGAAATTCATATGCTTGCAATTGCACAAATGCAGTTGGCAAAGCTGTGCATCTTTGTGTACCAGCTGTTATACACATGAGATCTGAAATGGGTGCTAATTCAAACATATATCGTTAGCTTGACTTCTGCAGACAAGGCTGATGATGGAGAGAATGGTGCTAAATTTATAGCACAAAAGTGGTGTGTTATAGAGTCTATGATTTTTGTGGCATTCCTGGTGAAATTCTACAGCCATAGGTGCTACAGGGGGAAGTATACTGGGTCTCAGTATAAAACTGAGGCTTGGAATAACTTGGCCAAGGCTGCCTCCAGTGCAACTGATATTCCATGCACTGGGGAACAATGTTGTCATCACAATAGTGACCTGAAAAAGCAAAAGCAGGACCTCTTAAGCCAATGGAAGGATGAATTTAGGAAGGCAAACACCCCTAAGTTGTATAAGTATACTGACCCATAACCTATGTATGATAGAGCATTAATTATCTAGCCAGCCAACACAGTTATTCATTATGCTTTCATATATGTATCTGTCTAATATATATATATATATATATATATATATATATATATATATATATATATATATATATATATATATATATATATATATATGTATGTATATATATTCTTTTTGTACCGCACAACTGCACAGGAAATATTAGAAAACAGTGATGTGCACCAGGAGAGAATAACTCACCTCAGAGAGCCATGGGGTAAGTATGCATCAAGTCCAAATGTAAGTCGCATAAGTATTTTCAGTTCCTTACTCCCTAGCATCTTGAGCAGGCATACCTCAACCTTGCTATCAAGCATGCATGCCTTCTCTTGTAGCTCTTGCATCTTGCATTAGGCAATCAGAACTCCAGCATAACTATGTGTGAGCTCAATACCCAGAAGCAGCAATTAGGTTTTCTTACAGGATATTATTTAATGAATGTCAGGAACAATTAAATTATCATAATTGCAGTTATTACATGTGACTGCATATATCCTATACTGTACAGGGAATTAAAGGCTGCTATTTCTTATTTAATAGCAGTAAGAGTTGTTTATTTTATGACATATTAATACCTTCCCATCATATATGGGTGTGGCAAAGCTATACAATAGTCAGTTATCATTTTTGTTTATGTATTGCAAAAAAAAAATATATATATATATATATATATATATATATATATATATATATATATATATATATATATATATATATATATATATATATATATATATATATATATATATATATATATATATATATATATATACTGAAAAAAATAAAATAATGCGACATGCCACAGATCTAATTCTGTTTTTTGTCTTCCCCCACCCTATCTCTTTTTATATTTTTGGGAGAGTTATCATTTCTTAACATTGTGCTGTTTGCATATCTCACTGCTGAAAAAAATGACCAACAACACAAAGGGGTAGAATGACCATTGCTGCTCAGCATGCAATACCTCCACAGATGGCAGCACAGATGTCCATTTTGGGTTCACAACCTGTCAGCATTGCCTCCACAAACCATACCTTATCTGTTCCACCTGCATCAGGTAGCTCTGCCCCAGCGGCTGGCACAGTGGTACCCTCTGGGAGCAGTATGAGTGGAGGTGGTGATTTTGTCACCCAGCAGGAGCTGACATGGTTTTTGGAAAATATCATGGGGAGGGCCATGATGCCCAAATTGGCAGAGTTGAAAGTGTCCTGCTTTGGACTGAAATGATTATACCAAATCCAGCAATGACCTAGGCAACTGACACAGGAGACAGTGATGACATTTCTGAGCTTAAGGACTAGATTCTCGCTGTTCTAAAGCTGGGCATGGATGGGCCTCTGATGTCTCTTACCTATACTCAATCTTGGTGTTTTTCAACCTTTTTTGTCCATTGCCCCCTGTCTGCCTAGTATGCCCTGTAATTTGCATCTGCTTTCTAACCTGCCCTGCCAACCTGACTCTGAAATTCCTAAGTCCCTTCCCCAATATTCCTCTGTCTACAGAAAAATACAGAAAATGGGCACCTGTCCCACAAATAATATGTCTCCATGCATAGCTCTACAATTCCCCTATGTATGTGTCTTCTTGACACACTTGATTTGGTCCAATTGGCTGTACAAGATTATTCTGTTGTTATCATTCATCCCTGGTGTGGTGACTCTCCAAAGGCATAAAATTCTTTGTACAATTCTGTATTTATGTTCTGAAGAGGTGGATAGATGTGATGGCTGCCCACCACCCACCTGCAAATTAGTGTATTCTTTCACCTGCGTTCTACCCTGTACTTGCTGCCCCCATTTTCACCAGTGTCCTATCAACTTCTTTTTCAGACATTTAATATGGCCAAAAAATGGAATCATGGCCAGAAATGGCCCATGGAAATCATTCACTTTTTTGTCTTTAGTATTTGCGTGGAAGTTGGCATATCACGTCAATGCTGAGGTGAAGGTGAACACTGTTTAATTTCCCATGACAAAAGCTTAAGATTTTAATTCTGGATGCAGTAGTCCAGTTACTTTCACACAAATGTGCTTAAATCCACTGTGTTATGAGAATGCAGAGTAAAGGCAGACTAAAGGCAGAACTATGAAACAATTACTGTTAACAGTGCTTAGGCTGCTGGATGGACTGAACTATAAGTTACTGTATGGTATACTGAGATAATTCTCCTGTCTGTACACTGATGTTTTTACATACTGACATGGGTTCAATTACAGCTGTAAATCAAATTAGTATTTTATGACATTTCATATTCCCATCATATAGTTAACTGCAAACATCTATATTTCTTTCCATTTACATTTCATTAAATTTTTTTCCACCATCAGAGTTAGGGTTGACAGGGAAGCATTGTTAAACAACTGTTGTAATGTGAATCGTCAATCCTCACTATAAATCATGGACTTCTGGACTTTTTGTATTGGTTTAAACTTGTTTCAGAAAATATTCTGCCATGTTCCAGCTTGTAACAATGTCAGTACTGTTTTTTTAAGCTTGTATTAATAAAAGCTGGCTACTGTAAAAAAAAAAGGTGGAAGGGTGGCCTTATGGTTAAGGTGTTTGCCTTACAAACACAAGGTACAGGGTTTGAGTCTCACAAAGGATAATTGGCTAGGCTTACAATGGCTCGCAAGGGCAGCTAAATTAGTACTAACCTATGAAGCAGGGATCATTTGCAAAAACCACTGCAGCCCCAAAGGCAGACTTAGTAAGCCCCCCTTAACCTGCTTATGTGTTACTGTTGGCTGTCCTACCCCTTCTTTCTCCCTATAATATGCACTTTATTGTACAGAGCATGACATTGTAATAATGAGTTAGCACACCATTCAGATTTTTCATACATGTCCCACAAAAATATTGTTGCATATTCCTCTCTCCATATGTGATTCTCTCTCTCTCTCTCTCTCTCACTCTGTGTTCACCCCTTCTTCTTTAGTAAGTTGTCACTGTTCTTCAACTGCGTTATTTAAATGGTGCAAAATAGTAATTCTTTTGTGGTGCGATGAAATAATGTTGACATGTACAGACAGATTTTTGACTACTTTCAAGAGTTCTAATCCAGGCATTCGCTAAGTGTTACTGATGGATTTAGTACATTAATTTATGTGTAGCTGTTGCCTATATATTATGAGTCCATATTTTCCTGCTTCTGTCATAAGCTACTTTGTCCCTGCCTTCCTCTTCCCTTGTATGTGTCATTAGTCTTCCTCCTCTGCATTTCTGCAATGCCTGGCACTGAGTATGAACTGCAACTGAGGCTGAATGGAAGTACACAGGTTATGTCAAAATCTTGTGAGTTTTTGCCTTCAGGCACATATCTCTGGTGCCCTTTGCGCTGCTTTGCTTAGCTATGTATAGTCCAGTTAATCTGCTTTTCAACAAGCTGAAGAGTTGAATGCGCAGCTTACAAATGTCAAGAGTGTAATGATGAATAAGTACATCCTTGTTTTCTGCTGTCTGTTGTCACGTGAGAACTTTGTGAACTATAACTTCCTATGTAGTGTGTTTAGATAATACTCAGATATTTTTTTTTCTTAGAATGCTCTCAAAGATTGAATGCAGATGTATACAAAAATGTTTTTGAATGTTTTGTGTCACTTCGATGGCTATAAATGTTGGCTAAACCTTTCCTTAACACACCGTTATCCAACTGCTATATTATGTGCCACTCCCTGTTGTGACGCCTGTCATGTACAGATTGTGCCTGAATAATTATGCTAATAAAGCAAACAGTAACACAACAGAAATATGTACAGAAATGAAAAATGCACAAATGTGTTATTAAAAAACTCATTACACCTGAGTGCGCCTCCAGGCATTTCTGCAGTTGACTCCGACTGTGCCTCTAGGTGTCAAATGTTGCTTGTTCATATTCGCAGTAATCTTTCCAAAACAATGCTATATACAGGGTATCAAAAGATTTCATCTTGAAGAATACATGATGGCAAATGCAGTTGTACTGATATTTGACCACTGTCTAATACAGCTAAAGAGATATTGAATATTATTTATTTGTATTGTAATAATTTTCATATTTCTCTAAATATCTCAACATTCTGGTAACACAGACAGAACTGCATGGCCTCATATGAAAGTTAACAGCTGTATGAAGAAAATCCTGCAGGCAATGTGTGTCTTGCTTGAATAGTTACTGAGATATCATAATCTGCTTATACAATATTACAAAATTAATATTCACTGCCTTTATTTTGGCTTATAAAATCCATTTTAAAGCACTGAACTGAATGAATGCCCTTAATGTAAAGATTAATTTATCCTGAATAGTTTGTAATTTACAGTTTTCTTTTAACACTTATGGTTCCAGACATATGAATATTTGTTAGACCTGTAAGGTGATAACTTAATTTTATTTAAATGCTCAGGCTACACCCACTGGGAATAAAAAGTATTGTCGCCTCACAGTAAGACGTTGTCCTGTTCGATTCTCAGCTAAATCGTCTTCTGTGTGGAGACATGCATGAATGGGCATACCTTCGTTGAAGGTTGTGCGTCAGGCCTGGCAAGTCGGTATGTAAAAATCTACTGCCAATCATTAGTGGACCGGTGTTCTGCTGTGGCGACACCTAACCGGGAAAAGCTGAAAGATACAACAACTTAAAAGTGCTGTACTGGAGGGAATGAGCTAAGTCTGTATTGTGTATTCCTGTCACTAACTGCCCACCTCTTCCCACCACTTTTGTGTCATCAAATAAACCTGCTTGATTCAAAATGTTTCGAGAAGCCATGTTTCCACTAGCAATAACACGTTTGGTCCCTCATGTGTTTCATAATACACCTGTATCATTCATCTAAGGACTGAATAAATGCAACTGTCATGACAAATGTGTAAACATTGAAACATGACAGTAACACATATTTGTTCTGTATTCCAGCAGGTTCACGTCATGGGTGTATGTGTATAATGCTACTTTGCATGAAAGTAAGCAAAAAGCACCATAGACTACTGCAAATTCCCATTCTAAGTTCAGCATCTCATGATATGATATGCATGTACTAATAATTTGCTGTCAACATCACAACTGAGCTTGGCAGCACTGTGCTTCAGACACAGAGTTAAAAAATATATAACAAATAATTCTTTGTTTAGGTTGCACAATGTCTGTATGTCTGTATTAAATTTTGACAGCATGTTATCTTAATTTCAGAGTGATGCTGACTCTGTTAATTCAGTTGGCTAATGTATGTCTGCTCTCCAGTGGTTGCACTTGCAACTGTGTTACAGTGTTGGTCAACCTATTCACAAATAATCCATCACTGTTATTCTGCAATACAATGCCTTATGTTGGACAGTCTGGTTGTCTTGTTAGTGTACTTTGTACAAGCATGAGACAAGACAAGTAAGCAATGAACCCAGAATGAAGTGGTATGAAAGTTTGATTGATAACCCACTGGTTTGCAACTATTTTCTTTGACATCCCATACTGTAAAACAGGTGCATTTCCCTCACAGTAACACCATGTACATGAAGGATGATATATAAATCTTAGTAGAGAAGTATGTCATTACATGGGATAATCATAGTACTGTTACACTGTCCTGTGCATGCATAGCATTTGTTCCAAAACTTGTGATGCATAGCACCATCTGTTGCAAACAGTGGATTTTTTCACATCATTAAATTTAGACTTCTCCTGTGGTGCTTGCAAATAAAAAAGTGCTCTTTATGTTGTAATTAGATAGGTAGGAGGTTCAAGTTCAATGTGGGAAACTTGTATGTGTGTATGGGGGTATAGTGACAGGTAAGTAGCCTTTGTGCTGTGTCCACCTCCCCTGAATATGTTTAGCTTTGCACATAGTTTCCTTATCCCACTTTTAACAGAAACATCCTGTCTGCAACACAATGATAAGGTCATCCTGTCAAAAGTGCACTCTTTCTCCTTAAGATTCAGACTTCTCCTGTGGTGCTTGTGAATAATACTGTGCTCTCTAGACTGTATAACTAGATAAATAAGAAGTTTGATGCTCAACATGGGAAACATGTGTGTGTGTGTGTGTGTGTGTGTGTGTGTGTGTGTGTGTGTGTGTGTGTGTAACACCTGGTCCAGTGGCCACTTCCCTGATAAGAATACTTTTAACTTTGCACACAGCTCCCTTATGCCACTTTTAACAGAAACATCCTCTCTGCAACACATTGATGAGCTCATCTTGCCAAAAAAGCACTGTTTCACATTGAGTCAATCTTTTCTTGTGGAGCTTGCATTTAATATTGTGCTCTCTGTACTGTGTAACTACATTGGTAGGAGGTTTGATGTTTGCTTTGGGAATCATGTGTCTGTGCGTGAGTCTGAGATGGGGAGTGCATAGAGTAGGAATAGCATGTTCTCCAACACAGTTTTGCTCAATCAACTTCCATCTGGAGAAACATTTTAAATTGCTGGATGACTCCACTATCACCTTATTCCACCTTTCACATCTTCACTGCAACACACTGATGAGGTCATTCTTTCTAAAGTGAGCTCTCACACAATAAAAGTTAGACTTCTTCTGTGACAGTTGCAGTTCATACAGTGATCTCTAGAATACATAACTAGTTCTGTAGGTGATTTGTATACAGCACTGACTACCATATGTGGGTAGAGCTCATAATACATTGAAAGGCTTTTACTTACACTTGCATTGTGAAACCTTCCACTCAAGTGGCATGTTTTACCTAGCAAACCTAATCCAGCATCAATGTATTGAGTTTTAAATATAGAAGTGTTTCTACAATGATCTGGTGATGTCATCCCATCAAAGACGCAGTATGTCTAACTTGTAGTCAGATGTCTACTGTAGTATATGTGTTTAATTTAATGACCTGTAGATTAGGTAACTAGATTGGTAGGCTGTTTGAATCTTCCGTTGGTGAACTTGTTTCTTTGGGACTGTAGAGTCAGGTATGTATAACTTCCTCAACAGCTGAAATCAATCCACCTCCTCCTGGGTTAACCTTTAGATACGTAGAGGAGTCTCTGTCCCCTTATCCTACTTTTCATAATATCTTCTCTGCAGGATACTGATGAGGTCATTCTTTCTAAAGTGCACTCTCACACTTTAAGAGTCAGACATCTCCTGTGATGCTCGCTTTTCCTACACTGTTCTGTAGAATAGGTAACTAGATAGGAGGTTGAAATACAGCAGTGATTCTAAGTGTGTGTGTTTGTTAATGGATTCAGGATTGGTTTACAGCATTTGCAACTCCAGATGGCTGTAAAAGTCATTTTAACGCATGCGCATCTCTTTGGCAATACACTGCTGATGTCATCGCTTCATAGCTGCTGTATCCCTCAGCTGTACTCAGAATGCTTTTGTAACACTGTTGTATAGATTGTGTAACTAGATTGGTGTGTGGTCTGAGCCCATTCTTGCTAAAATATTCCGACTATAATTAATGTCATATAACAGTTGGCTATCTCCACAACCACCTGTTGTGTACACTTCCACTTACGAGATGTATTTTCAGTGGCACAAAGTTAAACTGGCTAATTCCAGGGAAAATACATTTTTGGCAACCCATTGTTTACATAGCCCTTACATAACTGCAATATCTCACAGTTGTAGTGTGGCTTCTCCTGTGGTTTGTGACTTTGATTGTGTGTTTTGTAGATTGTGTACTTATACAGGTAGAAGTTGTGATTCCAGCTCTGAGTGTGTCTTTCACTCTCATACTGTGTAGATTACTCTTCTAATACATATCTGATGTGTAGCTGTGAAGAGTTATTGTATCCTTTGACCACTTTTTAGCATAAACATCCAGCCAATAAACAATGGTGATATCCATTTAAATGGGCACTGTCACAGTTGTACAGCAACATGCTGTGTGGCACTTACAGCTGAAGTATTAATCAGTTCAAATTCAGCCATTATTGGCCAGGCTATATTTTGCCAGTCTTATTGTAACTGTACATGTCACAAACACTGTTGTCAAACACATCTGCTGTGCAACATGTATAGATATTGATTCCTCTTACAAAAGGCTATGATATTTTCTCACATCACAATGTTTTTATTCAGAGTAATGATGACTTGAGATTACAGTTTCCTTACATAACACTTGTTGTAAGTGTTCTTCTCTGGCATGAGGGAATAAGACAATATTCTGTATGTTATTGCCTTATTACATCAATTACAGGCCTACACATCCCTTGCAGCAATAACATGATGTAATGTCTTAAAGTAATGACATATCTCGCAATTGTAGCGACACTTCTACTGTGATACATTCATTCTTTACAATATCATTTATTTTCTGCAGTCAGTTGGTCAGGTGATCAAAACCCACATTCAGTGACTGTTATTTATTTATTTATTTATTTCACATTTGTTAACCAGGTTAGCCCATTTTCAGTGGAGACCCGAGGAGAAAAGCTCCAACAAACTGATATAAACACAGTCGCAAGAATATGTTTAAACAGCATATAAATATAAAAATAAGAAAATAATATCAAGAAACACTGAACAAACAATATATACAGAATATGTTTGAGAAAGCATTAACCTTATGGAAATGGATGAGTGACTGTTGGAGGTACATGTATCAGAATAGGCAGTTAGAAGTAGATCTATATGGATTATGCAATTACCAGACAAGAATTTCACTGGTTAGGTAAATCTGACTAACATAGAGTAGTTATATGTCAGAAGCAGGTGGGTCAGGTGGGATTGTGGCATGGGTAGATCCAGTTGGTTAGGAAGAGTAGTTTAAGTTCTTTTTTGAAGCTTGTCGCTTGAGTAATGTTTTGTAGGTTAGACAGTAGGCTATTCCAGGTTTTTGTAATAGAAAATTTGTATAGGAGATTGTCTATTTTAAGTTTAGGTGTATATATTTCCAGAAGACGTTTCTCAGAGCTACAGAGGGGGCGTAAGAGGGAATAGTATAAGACTAGATTTGTAAGGGAGGGGCAGGAAGTGGGTTTGTTAAGTATGTGGTGGGTTAGATGTAGTTGGGACAGTTTTCTGTGCTTTGTGAATTCAAGCCACTGTAGCTTGGGGAGGGCTAAGCAGTGGTGGGTTGGGTTGGGTTAGGAAGGTTGGCTCCAAATTTGGCAATTTTATTGTAGGTCTGCTCAAGTCTAGAGAGTAAACAGAATTGAAGATTGGTGAGAACTATTGAACCATAGAGAAGACTGGGGAGGAGGTAAGCTTGGGCAAGGGATTGTCTAGATTCAGCAGAGAGGAATTTTGAGTTGCGGTATAACAAGCCAAGTTGTTTGTTAGTTTTTTTTTATTGCATGGTGAATGTGCAAGTCAAATTTTAATTGGTCATCAATAATCATTCCGAGTAATTTTGTGCGAGATTCTGCTTTGATTATTGTGTTATTTAGAGAGGAGATGGAGAAGTTAGCCTTGAGGTGGTCATTGTTTTTTGGGAGAAAGAGAAGTAACTTTGTTTTTTTTTTTTGGGTTAAGAATAAGCTGGTTGTTATTTAGCCAGTTTTCTACAAGATGGAAGGATTGCTGAGTATGTGTTTGAAGAAGTGTGATAGAGTTAGCAGATGTGATAAGGGTGGAATCGTCGGCATATTGAATGAGAGTGGAGAGGGAGGTGGAGGAGTAGAGGTCATTGATAAAGATGTTAGAGAGCAGGGGGATTTACTTTTTAACCAAGTTTTCCAGTTTTGTTGGCATTGTGTGGCCTTATACTGTAGTGCATGAATGACATCCACCAGTTATAATGTGTACATTTACAGTGAGAAAGGCCTTCCCAGTGCTTTTATCTCAAAGTGATTGTTTGTGGCACAGTCATATGATGTAATGGCATAGCACAAGTCAAATGTCACACTTGTGTTAAGGCTTCCACTGTGGCAAATGTGTTTCATCCACATATCATTATTCAGCAGAGTTACATAGCTTGCTGTTCAATTCCTGAAAGGACAACGTTATATGAATGTACTAACATTACACAAAAAGCATTTTATCTAGTTATTCATATCAGTTTTTATGATGGACAATGATATATGATCACATGTTTTGATTGCATAGCAATTAAATGGTTATTTGGGGCAAGTAGTGCTGTGAGTGTTCCTCTAACACATGCATTGAGTACTGGCTTGTACAGCATACATACACAGATAGAATGTGGTTCATTCTAGGACAGTGTGCGTACTACACTATGGAAACAGCTTCCTTGGCAAAGAAGTATTGATATTGCACTGTTCATTGTGTGGACTGTAACATGCATAGCTCCTTTTCAGCATTCTAAATAAATCAGATTGTTGACATTATACTCATAACTCCTTCTTACTTCACACATTGAGTTATTTGTGACAGCCACCATTGCTATTTCTTGTAGCAAACAGAGTCAGTATAGAAGTCTGTATAGAGCTTAGTATCATAGGCAGTGGTTTGAATCTGGTAACATTTGACTGTCAGACAGTAGTAGCTTATACACAGAAAAGGTTATAGCACAGTCAGAGAGACCCTTTTTTCAGGCATTTTCCTACAAGGCAGGCCATGCATACCCTCACAATAGGAAAGTGCTGTAAGTCCTTCAAGGGTGTTCTTCATGAAACAACCAATATGCGTATTTCTATGGCATATATTATTGACATGCATCTCTCTGATATTTGCTCTGGCATGTGTTCGAAAAATGACAAGATGCAAATGTTTATTATGTCATGCACTGCTCACAGGCATTATTTATTTCTTAAATAATTATCTGCATTGCATGTCTTCATCTAAACATATCTTTATTACTCAAAGATAAAGCAGTAGATAAATGTTATATAGGACAAAACATGGCAGATGAACTATAAAAACTTTAATAGGTGAGCACTTTCGTACCAGTTCAAAGGTGCTTCATCAGACCATTGTAAAAATGAAGCACCTTTGAACTGCTTTATCTTTGGGATTTTATCTGGTTTATAGGATGTTTATCCACTGAAGGTGACCTGTTTATTTGTTTTATATCTTTATTACTGCAATTATTTTCTTCAGACTGTACTGCTTAATGGCAGATGAGTGCTATCATAAAACACTTTTTTACTGTATGACATGCTTCCAGGTCATTAGAAAGTGTGACTGGGCCTCTGTTATGACACATTCTTGTGTGTTGGTGCTGTTGAATTTCTGTTATGTGATTGTTTCCTGCAATTCCCTGCAAACATTCCCAGTATATTTATGTATGAGATGTGTTCCATTCACCAATGGAAAACTTGAAATCATGAAGTGCCATCCGATGTGTGTTGTCATTTGTCACTTATGTCACTTGAGTGTTATTATATTACCATTTAGCATTTACATGACTATACAACACTTGTCTATTAAATTTTTGCAGGTGATAAGTTCCTATCTTATGGGTGCCAATAACAGTTATTTTCAAAATAATGACCTTGTCTGATATGCATGACATGACAGCTGTGAGGTTCATTGGATCTTAGGTATATATGTTGAAGTGGAGACTACAGCAGTGGTGTTGACAAGCATGCATAAATTCTCTATATATATTCCCTTATATGCAGTAACTGCAGTCCATGCATTCGCCCCATAATGTATCTACTGTCCTTGCTGTTATCTTAGCTCAGCATGTTATTAACACATATATCACACTAACAGCCCCTTGTTACACTGCGGCTTAATGTCCATCTCATATCCTGTATTAGCATGTTCATTTTTATTTATTTGCATAAGTCAACCATTGTTATTGAGATTAATTTTCATTACTTAAATATGGTAGTATTTATATGTTACAAATGATTCTTTAACCCTTCAGCACATTTGCCTGCCGTATCTGAGTACAGTTTCTCCATTTTCCCTCCCCTTTTAATTACTTCTGCAGTACAACCAATATTGTTTCAGTACAGTTCCCCATTTCACTTCTTCTCCTTCAGAAATCTTTCAACGTACTTGCCCTTAGTATTTCTGGGTTACAGAATGTGCTCGCAGATTAGGTTTGCATAGAGGTAAGCTGATTTGGAAAACTCGATTTTCAGATTTCAAATTTTCCATTGGCAGGAGCTCAGACACAAGGCCCTATACCTACAAGTTTTACTGACAACTTTGCCAGTGTTTAATAGCTTGGGGTCACTACATCTGACTTCAGTACTTCAGGAGCTCTGCCACAAGGCCCTACACCTACAAGTTTTATGGAGAATTTTGTCAGTGTTTAATGTTAAGCATACTTATCATGAAGAACCTTGCTACATATTACCTTTAATCAGTTAAATATGTGCCTGCTCTGTGACTGAAAGTCTCTGTGAAATAGTCTGTGCACTCTAAGGATCTCTAACTAAGTAGGCCACTGTCCTCTCTTGATTGACCAGTAGACTATACTGCATATGTCAGTTATTTAGTTTCAGAAAATTACAACCTGTTTTATTTGCATCTGTTTGTTAATTGCTATGTTCTGGCTATAAACTGATTGCTCTCAGTTAAACTGACGTGAGGGTGGAAAGTCTGCTCTGCTCAACCTCACTACACTCTGCTTTGCTTTGCTCCCCTATCCCCAAATCCCACCCACTCCATGTTACTCTAATATTATACTTCCTACATAAATATTTTACTTGTTACTCTTATTCCAAAACCTTCCACAAATGACCTTACTACCTCTATACATAGACTTGTGTTACTTGTTTCCTTCCAGCAGCGGCCTTAGGTCAGCTGGTGCCCTAGGCAAAAGGCCTCTACAGCACCCCCCCACACCACCCAGGTGCCCCCAACCTGGTCTACCTACACCAAATAAATACTGGAAAAGCGCCCCTGCTACAGCGGCGCCCTAGGTGGCCGCCTAGTTGACCTATGCCTAAGACCGGCCGGCCATGTTTCCTTCTTCCCAATCTCTATTTAATTTTTAGCCCCATTCCCAACTATCTTTCTCTTTCCATACTGCTTTTCACTATATTCATTTATAATCACAGTCCTCCCTAATAGTGCCTGTCTATTCCACATTGCATGTTTTTCTTTTCCCAAATAAACCCTAATTTATTTTTATTATGATTACATTATTATACTCTAGCCTTTAATAACCCTCTATTCTTTATATTCCAGAGAAGATACCAAGGCAACCTACCTCTTTTCTTTTACAGAAAATACTTCTCTCCTTATCTATCTTCTTCCAGCTTTCAGAATTAATCATCACTGAATCTCCCACTGTACTTCAACATCTTGTTTCCTTCTTCATTGCTACTTCCACATCACCTGACATCTATAAAAATAGAGATTCCTGTACTTAATTATGCTACTCTTCAACTAATCCTCTATTCTTCTCCTGCTGTGCCATTTTTCATCCTACCATAACTCAATAATATCAGATCTATGTTCAGTCATTGAACAACAAAATCGCCGATTTGCATTACATGGAAATGCCATTCAGCAAAACTCCTCATGTGGGGACACAGGTCCCCATACCCCCCACTAATTATATATATCAACTCTGAGATCACACTACAGTGTGGAAAGGGCAAATGTCCTAATCCCTACCATAATGCAATTTTACTTGAAAGGCTTGATGAACAGTATGTTCGATGAAGCATGCAGTTCAATGACTGAACATAGACCCAATAATATCTCACTACATCTCTCCAGCTCTGTCCCAGCTACCAATCCATACTTCCTCTTTACACTCTCCACCCACTGAGCCAAACATATTTAATATTGCCCCTCAGCTTTATTCCAAATATAGGCTGATTAATTGAACTTCAGCTCAAGCCAAGACAAAATTAAGTGCAAAAATCCTCTACAAAAAACAAGTATGCATAATTCCCCAATATACTAACATCCTTCTATCCGCCAATCACAATGAACACAAAGATAATTCTCTCCAACACACTTTTGTAACCCAGCAACAGTCAATCCCCAATCCTGGTGATCTAATTTTGCTGAAATCAGTGTTAGAAATATAAGAAATAAAACTGCTAAACTACATGCCTGGATTACCCAACACAAACTGTAACTGTAACTTGGCATAAATGACTGAAGTTATACCTCCTGGCTATAATATTATCCGTAATGACTGTATAAAGAGGAAAGGTGGTGGTATTACTTTAATATTTCCCAGCACCTACCACATTTCCCCTTACAGCAAACCAAAACCAAAATTCATTTCAGCAGAGCTTCTTATTGCTTTCCTCAAAATAAACAATTATAAACAGATACGTATTACTGTCCTTTATACCCCTCCTAAAGACAATACAGATATAATTGAAGATATCCTATGTTGGATAGCCATAATATTTCCACATGAAAAAATATTAGTAGGTGATGTGAATGTCAAATGGTTTGACATGAACTCTAACTCCCTACATTAATAGCTCCAGACATTATAGTAAGACATCAAATTCTCTATTAGACTGGATGCTAGTATCAGACCCTAGCAAATACGCCATCGCAGGTAGAATGTCAGACTCTCTCAGTGATCATCTCCCAGTCAATATAATTAGGCATCTCACACATCCAGCTACATGGCATATTTATAAAACAATACATAACCTTTCTAATTTAACCTAGAAATGTCCATTACTACACTATCATCTGTTAGCTGGAGCTTCCTGAAAATCCTCCCCTGAGATGATACTGTAATAGAATTCAATACAACTTTCTTGAATATCCTAAATAGCCTTGCACTTCCTAGAAGGAAGAGACTGAAAACAAATAATGCAATCTGGCTTTCCAAAAACAGTAGAATCCTAGTGCAGGAGACAGAAAATGCATGGAAAGAATGGCAAAAATATAAAAAACTTCAAAATGCTTCACAATCATACTAAAAAGCAAATAAATGAAGAAAAAAATACTGTAATAACTTTCAGAATAATATTAAACACAACCCTAACAAATTTTGGACATCCTTTAAGGAAATGTTATATACCGGCAAAAAATTCAACCCAAACCCCTCTCCCAATAATTCACCACTTGAAACTGCAATACAGTTCATTCAACCCAAACCCCTCTCCCAATAATTCACCACTTGAAACTGCAATACAGTTCATTCAACCCAAACCCCTCTCCCAATAACTCACCACTTGAAACTGTTAATACAGTTCACTCTTATTTTATAGATAGTATAGCATCTCTAACCAAGGATTCCTCAACATCTGATCTCAGCCCTGCCCAACAGCCACATACCACCACAGCCACATTCACCTTCAAGTCTCTGCCCACATCCTATATAAAACTACTCTTAAAAAAACTTAAACCATGCTCTTCTTCAGATGATGACCTTCCAAGTGAGCACCTAAAAATAGCAGCCAATAGCATTGCCTATCCTATCTCAATCCTTATAAATAGGTCAATCCAGGAATCCCATGTTCCTTCTCTCTGGAAAAAGTCACACATTATTCCTCTGCTGAAGGGAAGAAATTTAACAGACATTAATAACATTAGACTTATAGCAATCTTATCTTCCTTCACCAAAATACTTGGAAAATGTATTTAAAAACAACTGCTAGACTATCTCCTGTAGGAAGAACTCCTATTCCCTGTACAACATAGTTTCCATCATTCCCGCAGTACTAGCACTGCCCTTCTAACCTATATAGATACTGTCAACAAAGCTAGAGATAATGGCAAACTAGTCTCTGCCTTGTTTCTAGACTTGTCTAAACTTTTGACACAGATTGTCACAGTACACTTCTGCTTCAAATATCCTCACTTGGTCTGTCTCAGCCCACCTTTCTATGGTTCAAAAACTTTACCTGTCCAATAGGTATAAGTTAGTAAAATGGCACCACCGATGTACCACAAGGCTCTATCCTTGGTCCTCTCTTCTTTAACATTTTCACAAACACCCTCTATATTTCCACACAACAGGTCACTCTAATACAATACATAGATTATTCTGCTCTCATTTACACATCTGTCAACATGGTACACCTCCAAAAAATTACTCCAGAAGCTTTAACAACCAATGAAACATGGCTTTGCAACTCATAACTCATGCCCACCCCAAAAAGACCAAACTACTACTTTTTCCCTTCCAAATCCCTCTGTCATGAAAAAAAAAAAACAAAATTTAAAGTCCTCTCTCTTGATAATGCAACCATTTAAGTCACTTCTCATAGCAAACTATTAGAGGTGATACTGGCTGATAATGTTACATTCGACCTGCATATACAAAACTGCATAAGAAAAACTTCTCAAAAACTAGTGATGCTTTACAGAGCCAAAATCTTTCTCACCAAAGCAACTAAAACTACACTTGCCATTAATGATCTCCACCCCAGGTTTTATCATGGCAGTCGCATCCTTGCTAACCTCCAGACTTCACAAAAATTAAAACTTGAACAGTGCTTTAACAAAGTTGCTAAATTTGCAGCATATGCCCCTTTCAGAAACCACTACTGTATTGCACTGAAAAGCTTTATTTGGTTAGAACTGCCACACCAACTAACATGTACTCAACATGTGTACAACTTCATACCACCTATAAAAGTATCCAGCATCCATCTGCTGAGAAGCAGGAAGGAATATAGTGACTGTGTGTGGCAGAGAAGAAGGGAGTGATGATTGTCTGGAACAGGAGGTCAGAGAGGATTATGCAAGGGTAGTGGAGCCCTATTGGAAGATGTTGGTGGTAGAGAATGAAGTTGGAGGTGCACAAAAGTTGATAAGAGAGGATGACAAAGGTGAGCTGATGACAGATAAGGAAGTGAAGGTGGCCAAAACTTTGCAGGATTCAGAGTAGTTATGTTATAAGGGATTGTTCAAAGGATCTCACTCTTGGTTTGTGATTACAATCCTCCAATCCATAGGATTGTGGGACGTTTTACTGAAAGACATGATGACCCAGAGTGAACATGAAAGTGAGATGGCAGCATCGTGGGGTGAAATTATTGACAAAATACAGGAAGAAGAGGCTCAACAGTGCATGGAAAAGAAGAAGTTGTATGCTCAGACAGTGAAAGAAGGACAGTAACAAATGCAATGAGTAAGAGAGATGGCTAGAAAGAAATTCATGGTAAGACTGAGCAGCAAAGAAGAAATAGGTTTGAAAGGTATGAGGTTTGGGACACAGTGATTGCAGCTTTCGGTACTTCACCTAAGGAGGTGACAGCCTTTACGCATATTAATAAAGAAACATTGTGACATTTTGTTTGAAACAGGACAATACATGGAAAGATTGTTAGAGCAGTTTGAGATTAAGAAAAACTATAATCATTGGAACTCATGTGGTAAAAACATTTAATAGAAAAACAAAAAGGATTTTTATGCAATTTTGAACCAAAGTTGAGAAAGAAGTGTTAAAGAACTATTTAAAGACTTTATGTAAAGAAGTTAGGGTTACTACAAAAATCTATGATGATGAAAGTCTATGGACTGGGGGGTGGGAATGTGGTTTAATTTTGAAAAGGGAAAAATGAAAAAGTCATACATATTCCGAGTGCAATAAATGTAGAAGGCAGAGGTTTTGTTAAATATTGGGGACAACCAAAAACATGCTTTTTTGTGGAAAAGATGATCATTTGATCAATAATTGTGACAAAAGAAAGTGTTTTGTTTGTAGTAGACTGGAGCATGAAGCTAAGAAATGTGATATGATATGCAAAAAATGTGGGTAGACTGGACATGTACTGTATGGGTGGATTGATTAAAGAGCAAGAGCAGATACAGGAATGTGTATATAATATAAAAAGAAATGTAGAAGAGGAACATGAAGAACAAATTACAGCACAAGAAAACAATAAAGAAAAAATAGTAGAGGAAAAATGAAAACAATGAAGAGGAGGAACTGGTACAGGAGACAAGTGAAGATGAATATATAAACTGAAGATTTGTGAAGAGAAACAAGAATTCTATAGGGAAAATTGTGAAAGATAGAAAAAGGAAGTTTAAAAGTGCAACAGTGAAGAAAAAAGGTAGGGTAGAAGTGGAAGGGGATAATAAACTTACATAAGACAAAAAGCTAAATGTTTAGCTATAAATGTTAATACTATAAAAAATATTAAAAGAAGAACAGGTGTATTAGAATGGTGTGCAAGTCTTTATATGCACATAATTATATTAAAAGATGCAAGAGTGTCAACAGAAGAGGAAAGGTTACAAATAGAACAGTTATGGGGTGGTAATGTTATCTGGAACATGGGAATGGAGTTATGGGGTGGTAATGTTATCTGGAACATGGGAATGGATGCATGTTCTGGAATAAGTGTGTTATGTCATGAAACAATAAAAGTTTTAGATTATAGTATAACATAATTATTTACAACAATGGTGATAGATGTAAGTTGGAAAAAATAAGTGTACAGAATGATTGCAATATATGCATATGTCACAAAGAAAGAAGGAAAGAAG
Source organism: Protopterus annectens (assembly GCF_019279795.1). Taxonomy (NCBI): domain Eukaryota; kingdom Metazoa; phylum Chordata; order Ceratodontiformes; family Protopteridae; genus Protopterus; species Protopterus annectens. Next base: position 1,581,830,925 of record NC_056731.1, on the reverse strand, counting down.
TAATATTTAAGAAAATTCTGAATTATGTAGGAGTGAATATGGAGATATTAGTGGGAAATTTTAACTGTGACTTAAGGAAAAAAAGAAGGAAGCAATATTAAGACTAATAAAAAAATATGATTCAGGGAAACACAGTGATTTTTAAAATGAACCGTGCAAAAGCATATTTTTGCCAGAGGCACATCCACCATCTCTTAAAAAGATACTTTACCCTAAGGTAAAGGGGAATATCTTAGAGGTTGCATTTCACATCAACAGCATTTAAGCCATTTAGCTCTGGAGACTGTCAGTCTCAGGGGCATTCATAAATCACATGTGCAAGGGTCATTTCCATATGTGTCAATCGACAACCTATGTATGCATGATGTCACTAGTAAATCTGCACATCAGTCAATTATGCATCATTTCAATATCACATTACGGCCATTTGGCATGTCAATCACACAGACCAAACCCACTTTTGTACAGTCCTACCATGAGGGGTACAAGGATACAATTATGTCCTGTTTTCGATAGGTGCCATGGGAATCATTTGCATCCACCTCAGCTAACACAAACTCAAGCAGATGGGACCTCAGTTTTAACATTTCATCCAAAGGATGACACCCTCAGGAGTGCAGCATCCCCTTATGTATTAGTATAGTGTCAGCCAGCCATCTAACTGGTGTGGGTATGGAGCACACAGCCTTCCGCAGCAAAGCTGAGTACACTACATGCTGTGACACTGACATTACAGCAACAAAACAGCAAGGCTAATCATTTCATCCACAAACAGCCCCCCACCTGCCCATGACCTACCTGAAGTATCTGGCCTGGCCTTGCCAGAATTAAAAAAAAATAATAATGTTTTCATTAATTTACTTTTGTTGCACACATACATAGTGTTACAGATTGCATTCCATCATGTTTCCCCCCAGTATCCAAATATACATTAGTCCTGGAAAGACATAATTACAACAACAAAACAGGCCCAATCATTTCATCCACAAACAGCCACTATGTCAACTGTCCACTTAAACTATCTGCTTTGACTCTCCCAAATTTAAAATAACAATAATAATAATGGCAGTTGCATTAGTTTAGTTTTTTGCACAGAAGCAGCACTCATAGTTTGTATGCCAGCTCACCTTACCCAAATAAGCATTAATCTTGCAAAGCCAGAATTACAACAGGAAACGGAAGGGTGAGTCATTTTATTTATTAATTTATTTTATATTTTATTTATTTACATTTGCTTACTGCGAAATTCCAACTGGACACAGGTCCCTTTTCAGTGAATGCCCGGGGAGAAAAGCTCCACAGAACAATAAATGAGCAGCAGAGTACATGAAGAACAATTGAATATACATACAATAGCAAGTAATACATACTGCAGCAAACATTAGATATACATACAATATGAAACATAGTAATGAACAGATATACCAACATCTAGCTAAAGGCTAGGAATAAAGGTAGGATGCATATACAGATAGTACTAAGCTCAAATGGATACTGTTCTAAACACGTATACCTAAATCTTGTATACAAATATTGCACTAAATTCAAGCAGATATAAAGCAGAAGCTCCACATGAAGGTGGAACAAGCTAGAAGGGCTATTGGGATTTAAGGGGAATAAAGAGGAGTAAGAGAGGAAACTGAGTGAGTAGTATAAGTGGTGGTGACTGGAAGCTGCGTGTAAGTCAGTCGGATATGTATTTGGAGTTGAGATGAAGTAAGGTAGTTAAGCATGTTATAACAGGTCTGAGAATTTGAGTGAGGAGGGGTGGGGAGGGTAAAGGGTGAGCCAGAGCATGCAGAGGAAGGAATGCAATGATCAGATGGTGTGAGGCAGGGTGGCTAGGGGACTGGAGAGGAAGGGGAGGTAAATGGAGGGTTACTAGTCAGGATTGGTGCATGGGCATAACCAGAAACTTTTTAAGTGAGTTTTTAGTGCAGTTCTGAAGTGATTGCAAGAAGGTAGTGTGGTTATGGGGGGGGGATTGTTCCATAATCTGGATATGACGCAGTAGAATACTGCTTCTCCTGCTGAGTTCTTGGGTTTGGTCACTAGAAGTAGTTTTTTGCTGCTGGAGCATAGAGGTCTAGTGAAGCAGTAGGGCTGGAGAAGGTTTTGAATGGATGGACTTTAACAGGATGCTTTACTAACTTATGAGCGAGAGAGATGATTCAGATGAATAAGTTGGTGTTCAAGCCAGTCAAGTTCTCTAAGTGAGATACAGTAGTGGCTGCAATAAGATGCACTAGTGACAAACTTAGCAATTTTATTGTAGCAAGCCTTGAGCTTGGTTAGGTCTGTTTGTCTAAGATAGGTAGATATAGGAGAGGCGTAGAGTAAAGTGGAAATTAGGTGGGAATTGGCAGCAAAAATTTTGGCTGTCTTGGTGAGGAATTGTTTGTTTCTGTACAATGCACCTAGTCATTTCATGCACAGCTTCCATCCACATTGCCCATCCACAGTATCTGTGTTGACATTGTAAGATTAAAAAAAGAAAACACGATGGTTATATTAATGACTTTTTTGTCATATGAGCTCAGAGTTTGTGGTCTTTGTCACTTTACCCAAATATACCTTAGTCCTGCAAAGCCAGAGTTACAACAGCAAAATCAATTATTTCATCCACAAACAAAAGACAAACTTCAGTAAACTAATAACAAAAAACAAAATATGGAACAGACACTCCAAAACAAATTTCAATGCACTTCAAAGAATTTTAATGGAATAAAACCACAGACTCAGTGCTTTCATCTTACCAACAAAAATACTTCATCAGTGTAACAGTCTGCCATTAAAAAAAATATATATACAAAAAAATCATCCAATCACATTTGAAATAGAAGAATAAATTATGATATCACTCAACTGCCAAGTGCAATTTTTTAAACAACCAGTCCTGAATCTTATAGTTGTTTTACATAGACTAGATAATGAAGTACATGTAAATCAATCACGTACAATATTTAATACTGAGAATTGTGTTCAAATTATGGTAAAAATCACAGTAAACTGCTTTCATCTTTAAAACATTAAAAACAGACACTGCTTCATTAATGCCCAGAGCAGCAGCTGCATTAAGCCTAAGTTGCCAAGTTAGTTCTTTGAACTCAAATTGTATGTCTAAATCCACACTGAGGTTTGTCACTATTATCCTATTTATAATAAAAAACAAGAATTGTTTTTGTATTTTGGGCAATCCAAAGTATGTCTAAATAAGACATTGGTGGTTTTTCTTTTCTTTATATCATACATGTGTTCACAGATCCTGTCCTTAAGTTTTCTGATTGTTTTCCAAATGTAAAAAGCATCATAGAAGCTGCAGGTTGCCAAGTATACTATGTGGGTAGTGTTGTAGCTGCATGTCCATGGACATGGGATAGTTCTATTAGATGTTTTTCAACTACAATGTATGGACCCTCATTTATATATCTGCACATTTTGCAGGTCCCACATTTACGCAAGGAACCATTAGCCACCATTGATTTCATACCTCTAGTGGGTAATTCTAACAGAGTCTTAATTTTCTTTCCTTTAGAATACACTATCACTGGGGCAGTTCCTAAGATTTTTTTTAACTCTTCAGAAAAAAACAGTGTCCTAGTTCAGCCTCACTGAAAAAATGGGGGTGGCTGAGCATTAAGCATCTGTTTGACCTTGCAATGTTTAAAAAAAACATGAAAAAAAGACGACACTGTTATATGAATGTATTTATTTTTTGAAAAAAGACGACACTGTTATATGAATTTATTTATTTTTTTGAAAAAAGACAACACTGTTATATGAATTTATTTATTTTTTTCACTTAAACAGTAGCCACAGCTTACAGCTTGTAGCTGATCTTTCTTCACCCAAATGTACTTCAGCCTTGCAAAGCCAGTATTACAACAATAAACAGCAGGGCCAGTCATTTCATTCACAAACAACCCCCCATGCCCATTACTTAACCTAAAGTAGGTGATCTGGCCTTGCCAGGACAATAATAATAATAATGTTTTTATTAATGTATTTTTTGAAGCAGACAAACAGTCGCAGTTTGCATTCCATCTTATTTCACCAAAATACACTTTAGTCCTGGAAAACCAGAATTATAACAAAAAACCACAGTGCCAAACATTTCATCCATGAATAGCCACCACATTAATTGCCCCCCTAAAATATCTATTTTAACCCTGCCAGGATTAAAATGAAAACAGTAATGACTGCATTAATTTAGTTTTTTTGTGAGAAACAGTAGTCACAGACCTGTATCCAAGTGCTCTTTACCCAAATACACATTAATCTTGCAAAGCCAGAAGTACAACAGTAAACCTACGGGTCTATATTAGAACATCAAAGTCTTGAAACATTGACTGTTCTAATATCGAACCCTATTCAGTGAATGCTGAAAATAGTGAAGCTGCAGAACACCGATTTTTTTTTCCTAGGGAAAGAATTCGGTTGGCCATTTCTGTCACTTCACTATTTTCAGCACTGCGGTGGAAAGTTACGGGTCGAGTTCAGGTAAGTGTGCGATTGTGTGGATGTGAGGGTTAGGGCACAGGTTAGGTGAGTTAGGGTTATGGCACAGGTCATGTAAGTGTGCAATTGTGACGGACAGTAGGGTTAGGGCAGGGTAGGTGAGTTAGGGTTACGGCGTGGGTAAGGTGAGTGTGCCATAGTGACGGACCTTAGGGTTAGGGTTTGGGTTAAGGTAAGTGGATAGATAGTAGTGTATGTACAGTTTAGTGTAGGGTTAGATGTAGAAGTTTAAGTGCATGTGTGTGGATTGCTGTTTTTTTGGTGTGCTTGTGTTGTGTGTATGTGTTTCGGAACAGCAAATGCATGTTCGATATTAGAACATTCGAAGTTTTAAGACTTCAGTGTTCTAATATAGACCCTAAACCTACCGATAATATCTGGTTTGACCCCACAAGTTTAAAAAATGAAAAAGATGACAATGTTTACATAAATGTATTTTTTTACATAACAATAGTCAAGAGCTTGTATTTAATACACTTTAGCCATGCAAGGAAAGTTTCAACAACAAAACAGCAGAATTAATCACTATATCTTTAACAACCTCCATACCCACTGCCTGCTGCCTTCCTATAGTATCTGGTTGGCCTTATCAGGATAAAATAATGTAACACCTATTAGATTAAAAAAATTAATTTCATTCTCAAACAACCCCAATTACTAAATTCATACTTTCCTAATGTAACTGGATTGACCCTCCCTGTTTAAAAAAAAAAAATCCAGAAACAAGTCCCAAAACACACTGCCTACCTTTTGTCTGATTGACCTTTCCAGGATATCATATTAGAAAAGAAATAATTCACAAACAGTCCCCAAATCACAATGCCTACCTAGTATCTGGTTGACCCTGCCAGGGTAGTATATTAGAAAAAAAAGTCACCCACAAACAGCCTATAAAACACACTGCCTACTAGTATCTGGTTGACACTGCCAGGATATCAGGAAAAAAACAATCTACATCAGAAACATCCCACAAAATATACTGCCTAGCTAGCCAATTCCACATTTCATCCACAAAAATCCTTGACTCACACTGTCTTGTGCCTACTAGTATCTGGTTGACTCTGCCAAGATGTCATATTAGAAAAAAAAATCTTCCACAACCAACCTCCAAAACACACTGCTTACCCAACCTACCTAAAGTATCTGGTTGACCCTATCTGGAAAAAAGTACATAAAGTTTAAACTGGCTGGTAATAGTTATTCATTACCAGCCAGCCCTTCATTCCAAGCATTTTTTATTCGGGTCTATATTAGAACATTGAAGTTGTAAAGCTTCGAATGTTATAATATCGAACCAACTACATCGAAGGATGAAAACAGCGAAGCCCTGGAACATTAAATTCTTACCTAGGGCAAGATTTCAGTGGACCATTCCGTGGCTTCGCTATTTCCTCCACTGTGGTGCGATAGTTACGGACCTTAGGGTTAGGGTGCGGGTTAAGGTAAGTGGATAGGTAGGAATGTATGTATGGTTTAGTGCAGGGTTAGAAGTAGGGTTTTGTTAAATGTATGTGTGTGTTTTAATTAGTTTGTTTGTGTATAGTTTTGTACGGGTAAGTGTGCAATAGTTACGGACCTTAGGGTTACGGTGCGGGTTAAGGTTAGTGGATAGATAGGAATGTATGTACGGTTTAGTGTAGAGTTAGTAGTAGGGTTTTGTTAAGTGTATGTGTGTGTATTTATTAGTTTGTTTGTGTATAGTTTCTTAGGGTAAGTGTGCATTAGTTACGGACCTTAAGCTTATGGTTCGGGTTAAGGTTAGTGAATAGATAGGAATGTATGTACGGTTTAGTGTAGGGTTAGAAGTAAGGTTTTGTTAAGTGTATCTGTGTGGTTTATTTATTTTGGTGTGGGTGTGTTGTGTGTGTGTTTCTCGGAACAGCAAATTTTTTCCCTGGGAAAAAATTCACTATTCTGAGTGTTCAATGTTATCATATTTTGAAATTCCAAGTTCGAGCTTATGCTGTTCGATATTTTGGAATTTCGAATATATGATATAGACCCTTTTATTCAGCTACTCACCTGAAAAAAATCTGCAGATTCTGTAAAACTAAATGGTCCAGTCAGCTTTCTCAAGTCAAGGCTGCTAGTACGAGCAACGAGTACTCAGTTCCGAAACAGGCCATGAACTAAACCTCTGCTAATGGTGCTGCCCTAAACTTCTTACTCTTGAAAGTGAGTGGGAAGGTAACTTCTTAGGTTTTCATTCTTCCTTTTCCTTATGTCAGCAGCCATGGCATGTCAACATACAAGTTGCAATCAAGTGACAGGCTGCTGAATCAAATAGTCCGGTCCCTCATTACATTTATGCTGTTAAAACTGCAATGACTTCTGTGTGTCTTTTTTGATGTGCACCAGGACTCTGGGTTAATTTTAAAATAGTCCAGACTTTTTTTTTTTTTTTAATAATGTATATTGGTGGTGCAGCGGTAGCATGGTTGCCTCACAGCAAGAGGTTCTCCTGTTTGATTCTTGGCTTGGGTTGGGAGTGCCTTCTGTGTGGAGTCTGCATGTCTTCCCCACAGTCGAGTGGGCATTCGAAAGACATGCGTTGAATGGGCATGCCTTCGTTGAAGGTTGGGCATCAGGCTGGCAACTTGACACCATAAAAAAACTACCAATCATTAGCGGACCGGAGGTCCGCTGTGGCGACCCCTAACCGGGAAAAGCCGAAAGACAAACAACATTGGGACTCAAGTTGTGCACATGCAAACTCTTGTTCCATACACAGACATACAGCTGCTATGGGCTGTTTAACTGAGTCTTGTTTTGAAAAATATATATATATATTTTTAATTAAATAAAAATAATAATAACTATCAAAAGTGGGGTGGGGGCTGCAGCCCAGCAATTCAGTATCCACTTAAGTGTCCTTTTTGTTTTAGATATGTAGAATAAATCACACAGACATTTTATTACATAAACTACACATATGAAATTACAGTTGTACAAATCTTTAGTATTGGACAAAAGCATTTTATCTGAAGATCAAAGAGGTCAGTAAGGTGTATAGAATTGTAAGATATTGTGTAGGCCCAGGCACAGTTAAATTTGTGGGCAGTTATTACCTGATAGTTGATTAGATAGTTTCTTAGTTCTAGCCAGTCAAGGTTATTAAGGGCTTTGCAGTGATGCGTGCTGTAATGTTGATTGCAAATGTAGCTACCTTATTATAGCATTGAGTTAAAAGAGAGAGTTGGTTTGGAGGTTAAGCAGTATAGGGACTCCATAGAGGAGGGTTGGGATATGAAAGGAAGTGGCACTGTCTATCAGTTAATGCTTGATTCTATATAGTGCTCCTAGTTTTTGATGTGTTCTTTTTAGTGCTAATTAAATGTGGTAGCTGAATTTGAGGTTGTCTGTTCTGACTCCTAATTGCTTAGTATGGGGGATTTGTTCTATGCATGTATTGCTAGCAGATGTGATTGTAAGGACTTTTTTCTGATCAGGTGTAAGTTTTGGTGTCAAGAGAATTAAGTTGGATGTTTTTGGGTTTAGGAAGGGTTGGGAGGATTCTATGTTTGTGAAGGATTCGTGTGAGCTGCTGGAGTTTTTCTATGTTTTTAATGGCACAGATTAGTGTAGAATCATCTGCATACTGGATGATTGTGGCTTGCTTGCTTGGGCCAGATCATTTATTAAGATTTGTAATAATAAGGGTCCTAGAAAAGAACCTTTTAGAATACCTGCATGGACTGGGAGGAAGGAAGAGATATTATTTGACCATTTGACTGCTTGTCCTGTTTAGGACAGGTCGCTATTAAACCAATATATGGAGGAATCATGCATTCTAAGAGATGATAGTTTGAGTAGGAATTTATGATATGAGACTACTTCAAATGCTTTTGACAGATCAAGAAATAATGCTCAGACAAAGTTGCCTTTATTGTTGTGTTGGTTCACTGTACTATGATGAGGTTGAAAACCATGCTGAGTAGTGGAAAATAGTGGATTATTGGTAATGAAGGTGATAAATTGCATTTGAAGACATTTTCCAGTGTATATTGATAGAAAAGATAAAATAGTTATAGACCTAAAACTGGATAAATCAATGGAATTGCCACCTTTGTGGAGAGGTATTATGTAGGATTTCTTCAAGATGGTGGGAACATCATTTTCTATAATGGAATGACTTACAAGAATTGATATTGGGTAAGCTAAGGAATCAACTTTTATTTTGATATACTCACTAGGTGGATTACATTGGGCTAGAGAAGTTGGTTTGAGAGTTAGAAGTAGTGTTCTTTGTTAAAGATGTTGAAACTGGGTGGATTTATACAGTTTTGGGGTGAGACTTAGGTGTGGGAGTTTGTGAGTTACTCGAACAGGTTGTGGATCTGAGTAGCAATGCCATGGTTTGAAAGAAGTATGAGTTAAACTTGCTAGCGATGCAGTCTGTTTGGTTTGGGGTAGCAGTGGGTAGGTTGTGCTTTGGTTCCTGAGTTTATTAGGTGGTTAACAGGAGACCAGAATGCTCTGTTTTTTTTTATTATTCTTACTTATCTGAAGATTTCTATAGTATTTATTTTGTCTGCTTTAATTTTATGTTTAGTAGTATTCCTGAGGTACTTATATGGTTGGTGTAGAGTTATGGTATTATTTTACCTCTATTGTTTCTAGACTCTATCTCAACTTTTCACTAGTTCATTTGTTGATTTAGTTATGCAGTGTGCTGTGTTATTTTTGACACTTTTAGATCTACAGGGGACATGTTTATTTACTATGAGGAATGTGGAATTGAAATGTTCCATTGCTTCATCTAGGGTGTTAACTTTGAGTGTTTTCTTGTTTATTGTTTTGAGGTCTGAGATTAATTCATCTTTGCTGAAGGAAGTTAAGTTTCTAGCCAAATTATAGTGGTGCTTTCTTTGGGTGAGGGATTATTGTCTTATGGCAAAGATAGGTAAGTGATCACTTAAAGTATCTGGTAATAAGCCAGCTGAATTGATCTTAATGGGGATTATTTGGACGTTTCCAGTCAATAATGGAAGATGGGTCTATATTACGTTATCGAATACTAATGTATTCGAAAACGTAATAGTCGACCCATAAATGTCGAAGTCGTAAAATGTCGAACATTTTGATGGAGATCTCCGTACAGTATGGAAATGGAAGTTTTCCATTGTCTGCACTGTATGGCGATCTCAGAGTTGGTATATTTAAGTAGTGGGGGGTGTGGGGGATGCAGGGCAGCTTTCCCCCTTGGTTACAGTATTTAAATGGTTTGCTTGGGTGGGTTTTTGTATTTTTTTGTAAATTTTTGACGTTTTACGACTTTGATGTTTACGGGTCGACTATTTCGAATACATTAGTATCTATTTCTACATTTTTTGCATGAAACAAACTTAAAGTTTTTAAATTAACCAATTAGTTTACAATTGATTATGACATTTTTTACAATTAGCAATTTTATTGTTTGACCAATCAGCTATTGTTAATGATTCACCAGTTTTGTATTTAATGTGTTTCTTCATGTTTTTTACCTATTCTGATGAAGTCCAAGGACGAAAGCGGATATTAAATTTACTGGTTACGCTATTTTTGTGGAGCTTGATTGAATTTATGCCTTTGGTTTCCCTGCCTTTTGTTTCTTTTTGGTTACGTGTTTTTGTGGTTTTCCAGTGACTTTTTTTCTATCATGGCAGATGGAACCGACGAGGTTTTGTTAAATCTCAGTACCTATTCCTTCCCTGAAGGAGATTTAAAAAAGGACATTAACTCGTTATTTATTTCTACTTTAGTGGACATTCAAAAGTCCCTAAAGTTTTTGGTGTCTAGAGCTGATACTTCTAAAGCCGAGGTTAATGCAGCCTCCAGCCCGCTAGGTTCCTTTAAGGAACTGGATACAGTCGTAGAGGTGGAGCCAACTAAAGAATCGACAGGGCGGAATCTAACCACAGAAGGGAATATGCGGCTTGATTCTTGTTTCCAGCATCAACATGGCACAAAACCAACTCGACGAGACGTCAGGAGACTTTTGGATGTATCTAGCAACCCATTCGCGAAGTTCGTTCAACACGACTTTCATTGTGAAGGGGACATCCTCAAGAAATGTGACACTTTGACTAGGTTGGTTAAAAGGTTCCGCTCTTTGACTATTGAAAATCATTATTTTGAGAGGTGCATTGAGCTCAAAATCATGCCTAAGGGTCTTAGGTTTTTTAAATGCCCTAACGGAGTGTTTGTTGGGGATGCTTTTTATGATACTCTAGTTACTTTTTTTAACGAAAGTGGTATGTCCTTTTTAAAGCTGTTGGTTAACAACAACAGTTTAAAAATGTCTGAACTAAACTCGGAAATTGAACGATTGGAAAGTGAATTATCTTGTGTTGAAAATGTGGATTTTCTTACGCCTCTTTTTGAAAAGGTTGAGAGACATTCAAGTGAGGTTACAAACAGGAAGCTTGTCAAGCTCCAACGAGACATTTCAGCTTACAGGAATAATTCAGCATATTCCTTTTTTGTCTCAAATAGCAGAGAATCAAAGGGGTCTGTTACTAACAAAAATAAAAACACTGTATCTTTTTCTAGTGTGGTCAGAAGACCTGAATCTTCCAACCAGGCCCAACCAGCTAGACGGGTTAATACTGCCATTTCGACGAATGAAGTTGTAGTTGACAAATTAAAGGCAAGCACTCTACTCGAGCACGAGACTCCTTTTGGTAGTAGCAAAAAACCTTTGGAAGAAAATCATTGTGTTTCTATTAACAATGTTGACTTTGACTCTGAAACTGACAATGATGTAAATGCTGATAACGCATTAAATGAAGTTAATGTAACTAGTTTGGGTAACAAGATTTTTTTAGGCAAAAAACCTGCAACCATCAAGAAAACTGTTTTCACCAGAAGCAGGACATTTCTGAACTCCAACTCTTCGGGGGAAGAGATGTGAGTAAAGTAATAGTAGAACCAACTAATTTTGACATTATTAATCTGACTGATTTTGTATTAGGGCCTGATGAATTAAAAATTCTTAGATTAGGACTTAATTTTATTCCTACTAGAAAGGCTGATTTATGCAACACTACAATTGACATCAAGAAATACATTCGGAAACTAAATCTTGCTTACATTCTACAGGGTGTCCCATGTTATGAGAAAAAGTTAACCAAATCTTCTAATTTTAACCCTCCACTTGTTCACACATTAAAAATTTTTGAGGACACTTGTTTACAAGAAGTGTTTTCTTCTCTTGGAAAAAACACTAGACAACAACACAATTTAACTATTGAAGAAAGAAAGGCCTTTAATAGGTTAAAACAAATGAGCCAAAACACCCGTTTTATGCGGAGTGACAAAGGTGGGAACATAGTCATTATGTCCCAGGAGTTATATAATGCTAAAATGTTGAAACTCCTTGAGAATCAGGATGAGTATGAAATTATAAAACTTTTTGATATTAAGAAAAAAGAAAGATTAATTCACTCTTTCTTATACGATGCATTAATGTCAGGTGAAATCTCGTTGGAGGTTTATGAGTTTTGTTTTATTGATAAACCTAGAACAGGAGTTCTTTTTGGAATTCCCAAAACACATAAAAGTCAAGTAGATCCACCTCTTCGACCCATAGTTTCTGCCCCCCACTCCGTTACCGAAGGGATAGCGAAGGTTATTGATGCCATTTTAAGTCCATTGGTAGCTGGATTTGACTCCTATCTTAAAGACTCGTGGCATTTTCTGAAGAAAATTAGGGAGAGTTTAATTCATGAGATTTTTAATTTAGACCAACACATCATATTTACACTTGATGTTATTTCACTTTTTACTTGTATCCCCCACGATGATGGAGTGGAAGCCATTCGCTATATTCTTGGTAAAAACAAAGACATAAAAACAGGACAAATTTCCACCATTTGTAGATTTATAGAAATACTTTTACAGAACAACTTTTTTCTATTTAGAAATACTTTCTATAGACAGAAAAGAGGTGTGGCTATGGGGTCGTCAGCGGCCCCCACCTATGCCAATTTGGTGATGTCATGGTGGGAGGATAGTATACTCAGTACAGTTATAAAAGATTTCGAGGTTTTGTTTTATTGTCATTTTGTAGACGACCTTTTGTTCATTATTCAAGGGGATGCCTCTACTGTGCAACAATTTCTCAACAGGTTGAACAACACTGGGGACTTTTTACAATTTACCCTGGGTGGTTTTGGTACATCTATTAATTTTTTAGATGTCAACCTGTGGTGGGACGCCACTGAAGGGAGGTTTCAGAGCAAGATTCACCGAAAAGAAACATTTACGAACAGCTACGTGCACTTTACCAGTGCACATCCTACACACGTTATACGTAATATTCCGAAAGGGCAGTTTATTCGTGCTTGTAGGATGACAACTAGAGCCCAAGATTTAGTCATGGAATTTGAATTTATAAAAGGCTTGTTTCTTTCCAGGGGTTATGATCCTACTTTATTAAATTTTATCATAACTGAAGTTTTGGAAAAAAGGCATTCACACTTTAGTGCCATTCTCAATGAAGAGAAAACTGTAACATCAAATATTGTGTCATCTAGGACTGTGAATAATTATAACTTAGTGTGTTCTTTGGACATGAACATTAATAACAAACAGATCCGTGATATTCTAACCAAAAACTGGAAGATTATTCACGGTAACTCTGATTTATATGAGGTGTTAGGCAACAAACCTTTTTTTGTGCATAGAAATTCTTTTAACATCAAAAAAGCATTAGAACAACATTCCTTTGAACCAAGCCCTGTAGCCTCCACAGTTAAGGGGATGTTTCCATGCAACAACTGTAGTACTTGTAGATTTATTGCTAAAGGACCTATGATTTTAATAGAGGGTATTGACCTTACATTTCCCGTTCCTGAATTTGTAACATGTAAGACCACGGGGGTAATTTATATAGGTCTTTGTAGTTCATGCCCTGCATTTTATGTAGGGATGACTACAAGGAGCTTACATACTCGTATTACGGAACATGTTTATAACATTAAAACAAAAAATGAAAACAGTGCACTTTTTAAACACTCCATTCAATGCTTGAATTTCAAGAAATTTTTGTTTACAGTACTAGAGGTAGTTCATTCCGACTTGAGAGGGGGGGATTTTAAAAAGTTGGTTGAACAGAGAGAAGCCAGGTGGCAGATAAAACTTTTAGCTGACCAAGCCCCTGGTTTAAATGAGGCAGTCAACATTAAATGTTTTTTAAATAATAACTTGTTAAGTATAAACAAAGACAATATATCTATTTCTACATTTTTTGCATGAAACAAACTTAAAGTTTTTAAATTAACCAATTAGTTTATAATTGATTATGACATTTTTTACAATTAGCAATTTTATTGTTTGACCAATTAGCTATTGTTAATGATTCACCAGTTTTGTATTTAATGTGTTTCTTCATGTTTTTTACCTATTCTGATGAAGTCCAAGGACGAAAGCGGATATTAAATTTACTGGTTACGCTATTTTTGTGGAGCTTGATTGAATTTATGCCTTTGGTTTCCCTGCCTTTTGTTTCTTTTTGGTTACGTGTTTTTGTGGTTTTCCAATAAGCCAGCTGAATTGATCTTAATGGGGATTATTTGGACGTTTCCAGTCAATAATGGAAGATGGGTCTATATTACGTTATCGAATACTAATGTATTCGAAAACGTAATAGTCGACCCATAAATGTCGAAGTCGTAAAATGTCGAACATTTTGATGGAGATCTCCGTACAGTATGGAAATGGACGTTTTCCATTGTCTGCACTGTATGGCGATCTCAGAGTTGGTATATTTAAGTAGTGGGGGGTGTGGGGGATGCAGGGCAGCTTTCCCCCTTGGTTACAGTATTTAAATGGTTTGCTTGGGTGGGTTTTTGTATTTTTTTGTAAATTTTTGACGTTTTATGACTTTGACGTTTACGGGTCGACTATTTCGAATACATTAGTATTTGATAACGTAATATAGACCCCGGAAGATTTATTAGATTTTTTTATTGCATCTAGAGGAGGTGGTGATTAACTGAGTTAATACATGCATGTTGATATTATTTGTTGAGAATTATGAGGCAATGGATTTCCAGTCAATACTGAAGTCACCAAGGATTATAGTAATTTGGGACCCAGGAAAGGAACTCTTCAGCTATAGCAATGTTATTTCCCAGGGTTAGTAAATTCCAGCTAGGCATATTGCTCTATATTGGATGAGAATAAAGTGATGTTAAGAGAATTTCAGCATTTTGTATTTGGTGTGGGGTTAGGTGATGTAACGTTAAGCTCAAGGTATTACTATATTGTATTGACAATCTTCCTCCCTTTTTGTGTTTTTTGTCTTTCCTTATTATACTATAACCTGGGGGATAATTTCTGCATCTAGTATTTCTTTCTTTAGCCAGATTTATGTTATGACAAATATATCCGGATGGTGGTAAGCTATTAAAAGTGTGCACTTGTGTTATTTTATTTTGGATGCTTCTAAGGTTAGCTGTGTAACATTTCTGACCAGATGAGTTTGCTGAGGTTGTTTTAGCTGCTGGGGATTGTACATTGCTTGTGGTATTTATGAGGATGAGAATGGTGTTTGGACCTGGATTTGGGTGGATGTCACCACAGATCTTCAGTTTACAGAAAATTTGAAAATGTGTGAATTTATATTTGAACTTTAATTTATGTTTTAAGCTTATCTTTTTCAGGGTATCCTTATGGGAGAGATGACTGAATTTAAAGTGATGAATGACTTCAGTTATATAGAGGCTTTGATCTATAGTGATTTGTTTGTGGGTTATGTTTAGTGCTGAACATTGAGATAGTTGTTAGTGGGTATTGGGAGGATTTAATATTTGCAAGTGTAGAGAGAATCAGCATTAGAAGTACATGGGAGCAAACTTTTGTCGAGTAGTAGAGCATTAAGTTGGGTAATTAACATTAAGTAGAGTATGGTGAGATAGCATTAGTTAGAATGGTTTTATCCTTAAGAAAGAGATTGCAGGTTGTATTGATTATCTGGATTGGTGGCTTAGTTAATTAGTAGGAGGGGTGTGATTGGGATAAGTATAGGATGAGTGGGGGTGGTTGGGATGGGAGTAGTGTAATGAAGTGAGCCTGAGCACAATGAGGGTGAACAGAGTGGGCCCATCTGTGAGCTTGGTGACCATAAAAGACAACCTGTACCAAGAAATTACATTATAGTGGTAGTCCTGTCCTTAACTTCTATGTAGTTTTTGTTTTGCTAATCTTTACAATGTTTGCAGAGAGAGAAAAGTTGATTTTTACCCAGAAAAATAGGCCATACCATATTTCTTCATAAATAAGACCTAAATAAAGAATAAGGCCTACATGTACTTCCAGGGTGGTCATGATATAAGCCCTACCCCAAAAATAAGCCACAGTTAAGATAGTCAACAACACAAAATAAGGCATCTTGAATTATAAAATAATATTATTGACACCCGTTGACTGAGGTTATCGTACTCTGCTTGCCATTTTCGGACAATTCGGACACCCAACTTCTTCTCTTTGCAGAAAGTCGTAAAATGTTTTCCCTGGGAGTCCTCCACGATTCTTACTGTAACCCTAATCATCACTCCCACTTGACGGTTAAGATCTTTGGCCCATAAACACGGGCAGGTGTACTTTGATTGGTCAAAGTACAGACAATGGGCATAAAGCGTGCGCACTTGATAACGAACGGCTGTGGTTGTGCCTTCTTAACTGTCTTCATTTTGTGTTGCCACTCCAGTCTTGTAAGTCTTCAATTAACCCCCCCCAGACAAGATGAGTGCAAAAAGAAAGAGCTATTATGTCGAGTACAAGAATGGAATAGTGGAGGACTCCTAGGGAAAGAATCTGATAGCTTTCTGCAAAGAGAAAAAGTTAGATCAACGAAAGGTCCGAAAATGGAGTGCAGCATATGACAACCTCAGTCAACAGGTCGACGAGGGAAATGTTAAGAAGTGCAAGTGTGGCTCAGGTTGGTAACCATCATTTCCTGAGCTGGAAGACATCATCTGTGAATGGATTGCTAACAGGAGACAAAGGCTTTGGTTGTGCGCAGGGCTGATATTCAAGCATTTGCTCTTGCAATGGCACTACAGTTAGAAATATGCCCCAGAAGAATTCAAAGCATCACAACATTGGCTGAATGGCTTCCTTCAGTGATATGAACTGTCTCTGAGAAGATCGACAACACTGATCAAGCTGGAAGATACTGAAGTTATTAAACGTGCACTTGCACTCAAGTCCTTTGTTGATGGCATCAACTTTTCTAAATACCAACTCTCCAACATAATTGCTATGGATGAAACTGCAGTGTTTATGGGCCAAGGATCTCAAACAACAATTGATCAGAGGGGTGCCTCGTCAATCTACATTCCCTCCACTGGTTACAAGAGTGCACGTGTTACCTGTATTTTGGCAATTCATCTAGATGGAAAGAAAAACCCACCTCTAATCATTAGTAAGGGCAAGAAAGATAAGATTGAATGTGTTTCAGGTATTTACATTCTTGAAATCGAAAAAGCCTGGTGCACACAAGCATTTATAAGGAAGTGGGTCGATGTAATGCCACTTGTTTTGTGAGGTGGGGAAAGAGGTCTTCTAGTCTGGGATTCAGCCAGCACTCACCGCACTAAAGACATGAAGAAATTCCTTACATGGAGAAGAATAGATCAAATAATGATTCCTGTAGGAATGACTGCCTATCTCCAGACTCATGATATTGTAATAAACAAGCCATTCAAGGGCCATTTGCGCATGGAACTCAATGACTATATTGAAAATAGAATGGAGAGAAATCAGCATGGAAACTTTGTGAAGCCTATCCTGCAAGAGGTCGTGACTTGGGTGAAAAATTCATGGGATAAAATCACTGACAGCTGTGTTGCCAATGCACTATGAGCAGGCTACATAGACCAGTAGTGCTCATTTAAGGAGAGCTCTGTTGCTAGGCATGACAGATTGGGGCCAATGGTTTTATAGGAAATGGAGTCGGAAGAAATTCAGGCCGGAATTTGGGGGTTGGAGACTTATGACAATGTTCCAGAAGAAGATGACATGACTGTATTTGAATAACTTTTCCATTATCAGGGCAACAGAATGGATTGCTTCTGCTTTCACTTTTATTCCCCTCCTCCAATACAAATGTACTGAGATTTTTCTGCACTTTCTGTTAAGCATGAAATATTGCACTATGAAAGCCAAGGTGTAGATATTCTGAAGTTGAAATGTTTGTTGCACTGTTTATGTAGAATTCTCGCATAACTGTTAATGTGTTAATTAGAACTGTTGCCAAATAACAGAAAAGTACCAAATAAATGTCAATTTGTGTACATGAATAAATGTCAATTTTTGTACATTGATAAATGTCAATTTGTGTACATGAATAAATGTTAATTTTTGTACATGAATAAATGAATAAATGTAGATTGTTGTACGGGGGGGGGGGGTAAATAAGGCATCCCCTGATAATAAGCCCTAATGTGTACTTTGTCGGGGGAATGAGTATAAGACCTGGTCTTATTTTCAGGGACATATGGTAGTAGACTTGAGAATTAGCCTCTACAACTTCTCCGTGTACTGGGGTTGAGCATTGCAAGCTCTACATATGCCACATGTTGTTGTGTCTTTCGGCTGTTCCCAGTTAGGGGTCGCCACAGCGGAACTCCGGTCCGCTAATGATTGGCAGTAGATTTTTATGTGCCGAGTTGCCGGCCCTGACACACAACCTTCAACACCCATTCATGCATGTCTCCACACAGAAGACACTCTAGCTGAGAATCTAACAGGACAACTTCTTACTGTGAGGCGACAACGCTACCGCAGCACCACCGCCGCGGGCATACAGTGCAAAAAAAAAACAGTTAAAAATATACATTAGGATGAACATACATCAGTATGTGTTTTCTGGGTAGCTGTTGAGTAAGAACATGATGTTTGGTGTTATAAAGATGTACTGCGATGTTGGCTGACTATGTAAGGATTCTTAAGTATGCTCATTCTTTCACTCCTATTTTTTTGGTGAAGAAAGTGAGCAACAGCTGTAAGATAGTGAGCATGGGAGAGGGAGGGTTCCGGAAAGTACTGTTAAGCACTAGGAAGTAAAACTCTGAGCTGCTGAAATCAAATAAAGCAGGATATCACTAGTCCTTGACATAAGTATTTTCACCCAGTCTATAAAGATAGCATTACTTCAAGACTTAAGCATCACATATGAGAGTTAGTGTTTTCAACAGAGAACAGTAGTTTTCATCAGTTTTTTTTCTCCTTCTTTTCTTTTCTCTCTTTGAGATAAGTACTCTCTGAAATAAATAAATCATATCTCATAGGGAATAATTCCAGCTATACTAGCTCACACAGTTTCTCTACAACATATAATTCTACACTTTAAACTAGGCAATGAAATTGCTTTTGTCTCAATAAAATATTAAGAGAAGATGCTTAACATTTCTAGTTCGAACCAGTTGTTGCATTTTAGCCTTTTTGTTATGGATGGTATGAGCCAGCTGTTTGAACATATGGCAGTACAAGCCCTGATTCCATACATCTATGTCCACACTTGAATGGGGTACATTGCTCAAAATAGCAGAAACTTTACTTCATCAGCAATGGCTGCCCTGTCTAGTGTAGTAATATATTAATGTCTACACTCCAGGGCAGTGAAGGAATATGGATTATTACGTTTCATGGTGATACAAAATCTGAAGTATTATCACAAACATTGTAAAGCGGGAAAATGAAAATGTACTTAGATACTTTGGCAGAATGATCAGAGTATAATAAGGTTTATTATAATCCAGGTAAATGCAAAGTTCTGCATTTTGAGAAGGAAAACAACAAATAACCATACGCAAATGAACATTGCATACTGACTGTGGTATATAGTGTCAAAGTTGTTGGAGTGCAAACAGCAGTCAGCTCACCTAAATTTGAAGCAAATGTTATTGCCATTACCAGGATGTTTTATGCATTATTAAGTAATGTATTACACAGAACAATCTGTAGATATCAGGAAGTATTGGTTCTGTTATCTGTAGCTATCTCAACTGGCACCCAGGGTAACACCCAGTTAATACTCCTCCTCAACCAAAATTAAGGACCTAGAAAAAAAGGCATCATCTGGTGTTGAGGGCAAAAATTAAAAAGAAAAAATAATGTAGCAAGGATCTATACAAAACAATGCATTTCACCCCTTAACAGCTTGTGCCCAGGGCAGCCATCCCCTTTGGCCCTCCCTTACTGCAACTCTGCCAGTGTTTAAGATTTGGATAAGACCTATGTAATCACAATTTGCAAGTGCAGATAGCTATTCGTGTGCATACTGGTACCTCCCCAACATTAAGAAGAGGAGCAAAAAAAAAAAAAAAAAACTTTATCCCCTCCTGGAACTTGAAGAGGGAAGAAAAAGAGATACTTTCTCTCTCTCTCTCTCTCTCTCTCTCTCTCCTTTAAAACTGTAACAAACTGCATGCTATATTTACTGCAATCAGCTGCTCCATTTTATACCACACAAAGCACTACAGTGCTTCAGTTCTGACTGCAAATACAGTGCCAACATGAATGTTGGTAATGCACTAAACACCAACAGGGATTAGTCAATTGCACTCTCTAACACCTTCCACCTGGGGCGACTACTGCCTCTGCCCAACCCTTGTTACACATCTGCTACAATCAATCCCAAATTAAAAGGTTGTCAAGAATACAAAAATATTTACCAGATAAAACCTGGTTGTGATGCATCTGAAGTATAATGAGTATTGAGTATTAAAACTACACTCAATAAGCTATTGGTTTATGAGGTGTGATTTAATCTTAAAAGTACAAGTGTATTACAAATGGGACACTTGCTTCAAATAGATACGTGTATTATTTCCATCACATCAGTATGACACCAGGACTAACTGCTTTGCAGAACTGACCAGTTTTCACATTAAAGTGAAGAAAAAGATTTTTCTGACTGAAGTAGGTAAACTATGGAGTTTGTTACCAACAGCAGTTGGGATGTCAGCAAATGTATATTGGTTTACGATTCATGTAGATTCATGGTTTAGTAATGGGGCACATGACTTGTGTGTTAATAGATACAAACTCTCAGGTACTTTCAGCTGAGGCTCTGAGTTTGCAATATCAAATACACTGCAATGTTGTAACAAACTTAAATCAATTATTTGAGCAATATTCTATGTAACAGTCAGAGATCTACCATAATGAGGCAACATTATTTGTCTGGGGAGATCTCTGCTACATTAAGTTAACCATCTGTGCTCTTTGCAAGTTGCACAACCCAGCTAGTGTGGTTTATATCCTTTGACTGTGAGACAGCTGCAAAGCTGTTTTGTATATAAAGTTACCAGTATTAGAAAGGTGATGCTTCCAAATGTGGCAGATGAGCCAACAACTGAAATTAAATGTTCTCAGAATTTTTACCAGCATAGCTTTCAGTATGTTTGCTATTTCAAGGTCATGCATTTGCTAGCATACATTTTAGTATGTTTACTATTCCAAGGTCAAGTGTTTACTCTCTAAATTCTGCCTGAAAGCTTGCAGCTCGGCCCAGATCCAACTAGGCTGGGTATTTCTTGCACTTATCCTCAAAACAGTCATTTTCCATGTTTACATCATCTTTGACATCTGCGTTTTGTTTTTTCTGAAAGGAAGCCTTAGTTATTCCAGTTCTTGGAAGATCATTACTGGATACTAAGCATACCACTCCACCTCTTAGCACACGAAATCTGGACAAAGCCAAAAATAATGGCAGGAAAAAGGCTAAAAATAGAGACATGTTTTAAATATTTCTCTTATAATCTTAGAAAATTGCTAGAAACAAAATGTATTCTGTTAATATACATTTACTGAAGGATATGAATTCTGAAACTCAAATGTCTTGTCATTATTTAGTGACTTCAGTCCTCAATGAATTCATAGGTTCATAGGTAGGTACTAGGCTATTGGCCCTAGGGCCTATACAAGCCTAGCCAAAAAGGTTCCCTGGCTTTCCCATCCAAGAAAATTATTTTCCTGTGCCCCTGTCAAGCAGAACCACAGAAGTGACCCCCGGGGTGAATTTCTTATTACCCATTTTTGAAGAGTGCTAATGAAGAGCTCTGTTTGACATAGACAGGTAGTCTGTTCCAGAGTATGGGAAGTCTCTGGGACAGGAATCTATCCCTCCAGCATGTTCTGTCTATTGTGGTGACAAGGTTTAGGTCCCAAGAGCGTGTAGCTCGGAGGGATTGGGATTTCTTTAAATGGAGCATGTCCAACAGCTCTAAGTTTGACATAGCTTTGTATGTTAGGCAGAGATCACCTCTGAGTAGGTGATATGTGATGGAGTAAAGCTGGAGTTTTTTGAGTCGGTCTGTGTAGGGCATCTGTTTGAGGCCAGTAATCCTCTTTGTGAGGTATTTCTGCGGCCTTTCCAGTTGTTGCAGATGTCTTGTGAGGTACATACCAAAAGGGGCATTGTACTCTATAATGGGTCTAATGAGTGATGAGTAGAGGGGAACAATTACCTTTTTTTTTTTCTGGATGAGAAACCTTTTGTGATGAGATGTGCCATGTAGAAGGATTTCCTGACCACTGTGGCGATGTGATTATCAAAGGAGAGACTACTGTCCACCTGTGTCCCAAGGTCTCTTATCACACTTTCAGTATTAAGTAGACTACCGCCTATGTGGTAGTTCATTGGTACAGAGTTTTTACCAAAGGGGATGACAATGTACTTTTTGGCATTGAGCTTGAGACCATGGCTTTGACACCAGGCATCTGTCTCAGTGAGGTCCTTTTGTAGGATGTCCACATCGTTAGGAGTTTCAATTATGACTCCTAGGTTGCAGTCATCTGTGAATTTAGTTAGCCAAAGACCTTCTGTGTTAGCCTGTACTTCAGAGAAGTAGATACCAAACAGGAGAGGACCCAGAACTGAACTCTCTGGTACTCCACTTGTCACTGGTCTGAAGTCTGATTTGGAGTCTGCTACTTTCACAGTGTGGGTTCTGTCAGTAAGCCAGTTGGCAACCCATCTTGTGACATAGGGATTTATACCTAGTTTAGTGAGTTTATCTATAATTCCAGAGTGGGGGATGGTGTTGAATGCCTTGGCAAGATCTAGATAGGCTGTGTGTACCACCTTACCCTCATCTATGGCTTTGGTGACTGCTTCAAAGAAGTCTATCAGGTTTAGGAGGCATGATCTACCTTTTACAAACCCGAACTGTTTTGTGTCCAGAGTTTGGAGATCTCCAATATCTTTGTTTATGAGTTCCATGATGATATGTTCCATGGCCTTGCAGACCAGGCTCGTCAGGCTAATGGGGTGGTAGTTCCCGGGGTTTGTTGTGGCTCCCCCTTTGTGGAGTGGGATAACCATCACAGTGAGCCATTCAATGGGAACAAAGCCTGAGGTGAGGCTATGATTGAACATGGTACTTAGGTGGGGTGCCAGTTCATTCTGTAGTTCCTGCAGAAGGCAGCTTGGGATGTTGTCAGGTCCCATGGATGCTGTGTTCTTGGCTTTGGAGAGTGAAGTTTTTACCTGTGCAGTCATGATTACAGGAACTTTGCATTCTTCCAGTATAAAGTTGGGTCCTTTAGGGGGTGAGAGGAGGGTAAAGTTAGCACTGAACCTATCTGCCAGGATGTTGGCAATATCAGTTGGTTCTGTATATTTAATGTCATTGTGCTGTAACACAGAGCTGAGTATTGCCATTGAGATTCTTGACATAGCTATAGAATGCTTTGTGGTTGTCTTTATAATCAGTGGCGATTTTCTTTTCATAACTAGCTTTGAAGGATTTTATAAGGGATCTCAGCTTCTTACTGAGGCTGACCAGGGAATTCCTCCAATCGTGGGATTTTACTCTTTTTTGCAACAGTTTCTTTCTTCTGTTGTAGAGTTTGTTAATGGCAGAAGACCACCAGATTGGCTTCCTTTATTTGGGGGATAGCATCTTGGTTCTGTTAGGGATAGCATGATCCATGGACTCTTGTAAGTGCTTATAAAGTGCATTTGTGTATGATTTAGCAGTCGTACCTCTATTGTCTATCTGCATGGGTGTCGTGAAGTTTGCCACTTCTGTCTTAAGAAGCATGAAGTTGGCTTTGGAGAAATTTTTTACAGTTGTTTTCCTAATGGGGGTGGGGTGGGGGGGTGGGAGCAGGATGTGGATGTCTAGGGTGATTAGCTTGTGATCGGATTTGACCAATGAGGAGCTGACCTCTGGTGTGGAACACTGGTCACCCATACTGGTGATGACCAGGTCTAGGATATTGCTGCCCCTGGTGGGGTGTGGATAAGTTGATCCAAGGCATTGGAATTGATGAATTCCGGAAAACGTTGAGCAAAAGAGTTGGTACACGAGTAGTTTTCCCAGTTAATGGTGGGGTAGTTAAAATCACCCATTATTAGGGGGTTGGGTTGTACCTTAATATTTTTCAGTGTATCAAGAAAAGAGGAATGGGAATCCTGGGGCATGGTTGGGGGTCTATAGCAAGCTACAATCTGGATTGCAGTTTTGCCCAGAGTTAGTTGAATTAGGCTAATCTCGGATGCATCATGCTGAGGAAAATTAGCTTGGAGGTGTGGATATCCTTAATGAATATGGACACACCTCCACCTTTAGCGTTTCAGTCCGGGTTTGGTGGCCGACAGGTGTGGTATGAATTATAGCCTGGTAATGCAGGGGTGCTCTCTGGAGCTTTGCGCAGATGTCGATGTTCTCCATTTTAAGGAGTGTCTCGAGTGAGTGTATTTTGAGGTTTAGACTTCTAGCACTGATTTTGCTTGCTTGTACCTGTTATGGTGGTGAATTTGTCATTTGAACCTTGCCTAAATGGCACTATAGGGGTGGCAAGAGCCTTTGCCAGTATCCGGAATCCCAAGGGCAACAGGTGCAGGCCATCTCTGGCAAAGCAGCATGGTCTGTCAATCATGTCATCCCAGGCAGACAGATACTGGATTCCCTTAGAATGACACCAGAAGCTTAGCCAATTGTTGAAGTTAGAAAAACACAAATTTTATGAGCAACAAAACAAAAATATGAGACATAAATCTTGACATTTGAGAGGTATGATCCTAATTTACTGGAGAATTACTGCCCTTTACCTACCATGCCCTCTACAAGAATGGTCATTGAGAAGGTAGAATGTAGCTCAGATATTACTTACGAGCATATAAGCTTTTTTATCTCATTCAGTTAGGCCTTAGGTTCTAATCTAGAAGTGGGGCAGCCCTCAATGTCAGAAGTATTATTCTCTCTTGATTTTCCTTCATTTTCAGAATTTGTTTGCAATTTCTATTCTGTATGCAATGTTGTTTGTTTAATTGATACATATATGACAACTATCATGTAAAGCAGATGTGTGTGTGTGTGTGTGTGTGTGTGTGTATTGTGCATGCACTTGTATGTTTATGTATGTGTGTGTATATATATATATATATATATATATATATATATATATATATATTTTTGTGTGTGTAGATATGTGTGTGTCTGACTGTGCTTGTGTAGGTAGATAGGTATGTATGTATGTGTGTCTGTGTGTATTGTGCATGCACTTGTATGTTTATGTATGTGTGTATATATATATATATTTTTTTTTTGTGTGTGTGTGTGTGTGTGTGTGTGTGTGTGTGTGTGTGTGTGTGTGAGAGGGACCAGTAGATGGGTGCAAGGTTGGCAATGCTGCAGGTGTTGTACTAGAGTGCAATGATGAAACTGGGGCTTAGTCATAGGATAAAGCTCATAACTTACTGGTCAACCTATGACCCCATCCTCACCTATGGTTATGAAGTTTTGGTAGTGGATGAAAGGAAGAGAGCATGAGGGTTCAGGCTCCTAGGCAGAGAGACATTTCCCTGTAGTACATTTGGATGGAGACACATGGCTGAAGTGACATTCAAATGCAGAGACATATGGCTTTTGCAAATTTCTTGTGGGCAAAGAGAGCACACAGTGCTTCCACCAAACTATTAGGACTGACAGTTCATAACAAGCTAATATTTGATAAGCATATAACTTTTGTATTCATTTGCCAATTCAGAAATTTGCAACATCTTTATAAAACTAGGGCCTTGCTTAACCCCATTTGTCATTGCATCAGTTATACCAATCAACTCTTGTACATCATGTATATAGTTCTCATTCATTTTACTGCTAAAGAAAACTCCAGCCATGCTATGTGTACAGGTAAACTGAGACAGAATCTGAAAGAAACAGGAGTGGCATGCATACCATGCACACTGGCACTGTCAACTGCATTTCCTTCTTACTTCATTCCCTGTCTGCACAATACAAGTAGGATGGCGAAGTGAATGTAGCATTATAATACTTGCCATGGCACCCTCATTCCTTAAACTCTTCCACCTGTGATACCTGCTCCCTTTTCATCTGGAGATACTGCTCTACTACTTTCCATGAGAGAAATCATAGCTTCTGATTTAGATGTGCTGATCTTCATCCAAGCAAATCACTCCAATACATGCCAGAGGTATCAATCACTTGAGGCAAAAGATCAACATCACCCACAAACAATAAGCTGTCACCTTCACTTTCAAATATTAGATGCTTCCTTGGCTGTGACTTGGCAACTTGTCTATGAAAATTACAAATAGGATGAGACATAAGACCCACCCATGGAAAAGACCTATTCATACCTTAAATTACTGTGACCCAGCAATCACTCATCAAATAAAGGGAC
Organism: Protopterus annectens; assembly: GCF_019279795.1. Lineage (NCBI taxonomy): Eukaryota > Metazoa > Chordata > Ceratodontiformes > Protopteridae > Protopterus > Protopterus annectens. The sequence goes on along the minus strand of NC_056731.1, from coordinate 1,581,804,762 downwards.
ACAGTTGCATGCAACATTAGTCCTGGGATGTCATACTGTTGTAGCATTCCGTGCATTATAATACTTGCCATGGCAACAATTCATGAGTATGGGGCTTCAGGCTCCTAGGCAGGGAGATATTTCCCTGTAGTACATTTGGATGGAGACACATGGCTGAAGTGACATTCAAATGCAGAGACATATGCGGAAACATGCCTGCTCAACTTGATTGACTTCTTTAAGTCAGTCAATGGAGCTGTGGATGAAGTCATGGTGGTTCATACACCCTACCTTGATCTGGTCAAGGCCTTCGATACCATCCCCTATTCAGGAATCATAGAAAAACTCACTAAGCTAGGCATCAACCCCTATATCACTTGGTGGGTTGCAAACTGGCTCACAGATAGAACCCACAGTGTGAAAGTAGCTGACTCCAAGTCAGCACTGACCAGTCACGAGTGGAGTCCCACAGAATTCAGTCCTGGGTCCTCTCCTGTTTGGTATCTACTTCTCTGAAGTCCAGGCCAACATGAATGGACTCTGGCTGACAAAGTTTGCAGATGTTTGCAAGTTGGGAGCCATAATTAACTCCCCAAGTGATGTTGACACCCTACAGAAAGGCCTCACTGAGACCAACAACTGGTGTCAGAACCATGGCCTTAAGCTCAATGTCAAAAAATGTGTCATCATCCCCTTTGGGAAAAACCCAGTTCCCATGAATTACCACATTGATGGTAGTCCACTGAACACAGAAGGTGTCATAAGAAATCTGGGAACACAGGTTGACAGCAACCTCTCTTTTGACCACTACATTGCCACTGTGGTCAGAAAGTCCTTCTATGTGACACATCTCATTACTTAGGGTTTTGCATCCAGGAAGAAAGAGGTTATTGTCTCCCTCTACTCTTCCCTAATTAGGCCAATCATCGAGTACAATGCCCCATTTGGCATGTACCTCACTAGACACCTGCAACAACTGGAGAGGCCGCAAAAGTACCTCACAAAGAGGATCCTAGGCTTTAAACACTTGTTCTGTATGGACAGACTCAAAAAACTCCAACTATTCTCTGTCTCATATTGCCTACGTAGAAGTGATCTCTGCTTGACTTACAAAGCCATGTCTGACCCAGCTCTGTTAGAAATGCTACATCTAAAGAAATCCCAATCCCTCCACACTACATGCTCCAGAGACCTCAACCTCATTACCACAGTCAACAGAACAAGCTGAAGGGACAGGTTCATAACCCAGAGACTGCCCATGCTATGAATAGACTTCCCATATGTGTCAAGCAGAGTGCTTCACTGGCCCTCTTCAAGAGAAATCTTGATGAGTGGATGGGAAATAGAAATTTCACACCGGGGATCATTCCAGTGGCTCTCCTCAACAGATGCACTGGGAACTAAGGTCGGGTGGCATGATGCCAGGTTAATCCTATGGGCTAGGCTTGTAAAGGCTCCAGAGCCATTAGCCTAGTACACACCTATGAACCTAAGACACTCCAGGGAAAATGGTCATATGCCTTCTCCAAGTCCACAAAATGCATGCAGACAGTTCTGGCAAATTTCCATGACCACTCCAAAATCTCTGCAAGGACAAAGGGTTGATCTATTGTTCTATGTCCAAGAGAGAATCCACACTGCTTCTCCTGAATGAGAAGCTTGACCATTGAATGGAGACTTCTTTCCAGCACACTGGCATTTGTTTTTCTTAATATATTAATCAACGTGATACCCATCAAATTGCAACATACCCTACTGTTCTCAATTTATTAAAATGTTGACCAGTCTCCCAGATTGGAAATCCAGAGGTACTGTTCCAGTTTTACACGTAATACTGACAAGGCAAATTAATCACAAAAATGCTCCACGACATGCTGTCCTGCAATTTTACAAATCTTTAATTTCCACAGTAACCTCATAAACTGAGATGGAACAAATTTTACCATCTGCCTTGCTCACTGCCTCTTCAGAGGAAGCATGTTCACTGTCTTCAGGAGTTTCTCAAAGTTTTCCTTCCCCTTGTCCGCAATGTCCACAATCAAGGTCAGAGTTTTTCTACCTTTGCTGAGAACAGCCTGGGTAGTATCTCATTTCTCATTTCCCTATGCTGAGTCACCAGATGGTTTGAGTGGTCCTCTTTCAAGCCATTCAAAAGTCATGCACCAGACTATTCCCATACCTGGGCCTTTACTTCAATGACTACCACATCTGCTTTCTTCATGGCTTGCTGGTACCATTCAGTAATATTTGGAAATCTCCTTACTAACATCAAACCAAAGGCTTCTTTCTTTAACATGATGGTTTTCCTTACCACTGCAATCTGCCTGAAGATCTTAGTATAATTTCCTTGGCACATGTGCATTTGGTTTGTATGCTGTAACTCTTCTAAACAGCATTTTGAAACATTTGACAACTACTGTTGTTAACAACATCTGTAAAGGGTACCTAGAATTTGAATGTGCAGAACTGATTTTGGCAGCATGTCATGTGGATGTTCTAAGACCTCTGACAGTGCGAATAGTGTGAGCTCTGAATGTAGTGAAAGCATGAAACTGAAAAACATGTTTAATGAGAGGACAAATAGCCATCCTTTCCCAGCTCTCCACCAATTACAACTTTACTTTAGCATACATGACTAGAATAATGCCTTTTCTCATTATTGTTCTGGTTCTCAACAGACTAAAACATCATAGTCATGTGTTCTCTGATTATGTCTTTCACTTCTTAGTTTGTGAAACCAGGAGGTATGGCACTTGTTCAACTATTTTTCATTGGTGTGTTTAATGTCATGCTGCCCATTTTATCCAACCATAAGTTGGTCTTATGTAGTTTGTAAGTCT